>NC_141546.1:70937500-71107500 GCF_021556685.1 Rattus norvegicus | reverse complement strand
CTTAGTTAATGTCCTCTTGCTGTGAAGAGAAACCATGACCACAGCAACCCTCATAAAGGACAACATTTAACTGGGGCTGGCTCACAGATCAGAGGTTTAGTCCACCATCATCATGGTGGGAAGCATGGCGGACACAGCCAGTCATGGTCTGGACAAGGAATTAAGAGTTCTACATTCCAGACCTTGCGCAGGTAGCTAGAGGAGAGGGAGGCAGGGAGAGAGGAAGGGAGGGAGGGAGGGAGGGAGAGAGAGAGAGAGAGAGAGAGAGAGAGAGAGAGAGAGAGAGAGAGAGAGAGGGAGAGGAGAAAGAGAGAGAGGGAGAGGGAGGGAGGGAGGGAGGGAGGAAGGGAAGGAGGGAGGGAGGGAGGGGGAGAGAGAGAGAGACGAGAAAGGAGAGAGATAGGGAGAGGGAGCGAGAGAGATAGGGAGAGGGAGAGGGGAGAAAGGAGAGAGAGGGAGAGGGAGAGGGGAGAAAGGAGAGAGAGAGAGAGAGAGAGAGAGAGAGAGAGAGAGAGAGAGAGAGGAGGAAGAGGAGAGAGGGAGAGGGAGAGAGAGGAAGAAGAGGAGAGAGGGAGAGGAGGAAGAGGAGAGAGGGAGAGGGAGAGGGAGAGGGAGAGGGAGAGGGAGAGGGAGAGGGAGAGGGAGAGAGGAGAGGAGTGCCTAGCTCTAGCATCTGAGATCTCAAAGCACCACCACCAGTTACACATTTCCTCCAACAAGGCCATACCTCTTTTTTTTCCATCTTTATTAACTTGAGTATTTCTTATTTACATTTCGATTGTTATTCCCCTTCCCGGTTTCCAGGCCAACATCCCCTAACCCCTCCCCCTCCCTTTCTATATGGGCTTCCCCTCCCCATCCTCCCCCCATTGCCGCCCTCCCCCCATCAATCACGTTCACTGGGGGTTCAGCCTTGGCAGGACCAAGGGCTTCCCCTTCCACTGGTGATCTTACTAGAATATTCATTGCTACCTATGAGGTCAGAGTCCAGGGTCAGTCCATGTATAGTCTTTAGGTAGTGACTTAGTCCCTGAAAGCTCTGGTTGGTTGGCATTGTTGTTCATATGGGGTCTCGAGCCCCTTCAAGCTCTTCCAGTCCTTTCTCTGATTCCTTCAATGGGGGTCCTGTTCTCACTTCAGTGGTTTGCTGCTGGCATTCGCCTCTGTATTTGCTGTATTCTGGGTGTGTCTCTCAGGAGAGATCTACATCCGGTTCCTGTCAGCCTGCACTTCTTTGCTTCATCCATCTTATCTAATTGGGTGGCTGTATATGTATGGGCCACATGTGGGGCAGGCTCTGAATGGGTATTCCTTCTGCCTCTGTTCTAAACTTTGCCTCCCTATCCCCTCCCAAGGGTATTCTTGTTCCCCTTTTAAAGAAGGAGTGAAGCATTCCCATTTTGGTCATCCTTCTTGAGTTTCATGTGTTCTGTGCATCTAGGGTAATTCAAGCATTTGGGCTAATAGCCACTTACCAATGAGTGCATACCATGTGTGTTTTTCTGTGATTGGGTTAGCTCACTCAGGATGATATTTTCCAGTTCCAACCATTTGCCTACGAATTTCATAAAGTCATTGTTTTTGATATCTGAGTAATATTCCATTGTGTAGATGTACCACATTTTCTGTATCCATTCCTCTGTTGAAGGGCATCTGGGTTCTTTCCAGCTTCTGGCTATTATAAATAAGGCTGCTATGAACATAGTGGAGCACGTGTCTTTTTTATATGTTGGGGCATCTTTTGGGTATATGCCCAAGAGAGGTATAGCTGGGTCCTCAGGTAGTTCAAGGTCCAATTTTCTGAGGAACCTCCAGACTGATTTCCAGAATGGTTGTATCAGTCTGCAATCCCACCAACAATGGAGGCATGTTCCTCTTTCTCCTCATCCTCACCAGCATTTGCTGTCACCTGAGTTTTTGATCTTAGCCATTCTCACTGGTGTGAGGTGAAATCTCAGGGTTGTTTTGATTTGCATTTTCCTTATGACTAAAGGTGTTGAACATTTCTTTAGATGTTTCTCAGCCATTCAGCATTCCTCAGCTGTGAATTTTTTGTTTAGCTCTGAACCCCATTTTTTAATAGGGTTATTTGTCTCCCTAACAAATAGTCTAACTTCTTGAGTTCTTTGTATATTTTGGATATAAGCCCTCTATCAGTTGTAGGATTGGTAAAGATCTTTTCCCAATCTGTTGGTTGTCGTTTTGTCCTAACAACAGTGTCCTTTGCCTTACAGAAGCTTTGCAGTTTTATGAGATACCATTTGTTGATTCTTGATCTTAGAGCATAAGCCGTTGGTGTTTTGTTCAGGAAATTTTCTCCAGTGCCGATGTGTTCGAGATGCTTCCCCACTTTTTCTTCTATTAGTTTGAGTGTATCTGGTTTGATGTGGAGGTCCTTGATCCACTTGGACTTAAGCTTTGTACAGGGTGATAAGCATGGATTGATCTGCATTCTTCTACATGCTGACCTCCAGTTGAACCAGCACCATTTGCTGAAAATGCTATCTTTTTTCCATTGGATGGTTTTGGCTCCTTTGTCAAAAATCAAGTGACCATAGGTGTGTGGGTTCATTTCTGAGTCTTCAATTCTATTCCACTGATCTATCTGTCTGTCTCTGTACCAATACCATGCAGTTTTTATCACTATTGCTCTGTAATACTGCTTGAGTTCAGGGATAGTGATTCCCCCAGAAGTCCTTTTATTGTTGAGGATAGTTTTAGCTATCCTGGGTTTTTTGTTATTCCAGATGAATTTGCAAATTGTTCTGTCTAGCTCTTTGAAGAACTGGCTTGGTATTTTGATGGAGATTGCATTGAATCTGTAGATCGAGTTTGGTAAAATGGCCATTTTTACTATATTAATCCTGCCAATCCATGAGCATGGGAGATCTTTCCATCTTCTGAAGTCTTCTTCAATTTCTTTCTTCAGAGGCTTGAAGTTCTTGTTGTACAGATATTTTACTTGCTTGGTTAAAGTCACACCAAGGTATTTTATATTATTTGGGACTATTATGAAGGGTGTCATTTCCCTAATTTCTTTCTCAGCTTGTTTCTCTTTTGTGTAGAGGAAGGCTACTGATTTATTTGAGTTAATTTTATACCCAGCCACTTTGCTGAAGTTGTTTATCAGCTTTAGTAGTTCTCTGGTGGAACTTTTGGGATCGCTTAAATATACTATCATATCATCTGCAAATAGTGCTATTTTGACTTCTTCTTTTCCAATCTGTATCCCCTTGATCTCCTTTTGTTGTCTGATTGCTCTGGCTAGAACTTGAAGAACTATATTGAATAAGTTGGGAGAGAGTGGGCAGCCTTGTCTAGTCCCTGATTTTAGTGGGATTGCTTCAAGTTTCTGTCTATTTAGTTTAATGTTAGCTACTGGTTTGTTGTATATGGCTTTTACTCTATTTAGGTATGGGCTTTGAATTCCTATTCTTTCCAGGACTTTTGTCATGAAGGGGTGTTGAATTTTGTCAAATGCTTTCTCAGCATCTAATGAAATGATCATGTGGTTTTGTTCTTTCACTTTGTTTATATAATGGATCACGTTGATGGTTTTCCATATATTAAACCATCCCTGCATGCCTGGGATGAAGTCTACTTGATCATGGTGGATGATTGTTTTGATGTGCTCTTGGATTCGGTTTGCCAGAATTTTATTGAATATTTTTGCGTCGATATTCATAAGGGAAATTGGTCTGAAGTTCTCTTTCTTTGTTGGGTCTTTGTGTGGTTTAGGTATAAGAGTAATTGTGGCTTCATAGAAGGAATTTGGTAGCGCTCCTTCTGTTTCAATTTTGTGGAATAGTTTAGATAGTATTGGTATGAGGTCTTCTATGAAGGTCTGATAGAATTCTGCACTGAACCCATCTGGCCCTGGGCTCTTTTGGTTGGGAGACCTTTAATGACTGCTTCTATTTCTTTAGGAGTTGTGGGGTTGTTTAAATGGTTTATCTGTTCCTGATTTAACTTTGGTACCTGGTATCTGTCTAGGAAATTGTCTATTTCCTGCAGATTTTCAAGTTTTGTTGAATATAGGCTTTTGTAGTAGGATCTGATGATTTTTTGAATTTCCTCTGATTCTGTTGTTATGTCTCCCTTTTCATTTCTGATTTTGTTAATTTCGACACACTCTCTGTGTCTTTGGTTAGTCTGGCTAAGGGTTTATCTATCTTATCGATTTTCTCAAAGATCCAGCTTTTGGTTCTGTTGATTCTTTGTATAGTCCTTTTTGTTTCTACTTGGTTGATTTCAGCTCTGAGTTTGATTATTTCCTGTCTTCTTCTCCTCCTGGGTGTATTTGCTTCTTTTTGTTCTAGAGCTTTTAGGTGTGCTGTCAAGCTGCTGATATATGCTCTCTCCTATTTCTTTCTGCAGGCACTCAGAGCTATGAGCATAGCTTAGCTCTTAGCATAGCTTTCATTGTGCCCCACAAGTTTGGGTATGTTGTACCTTCATTTTCATTAAATTTTAAGAAGTCTTTAATTTCTTTCTTTATTTCTTCCTTGACCAGGTTATCATTGAGTAGAGCATTGTTCAACTTCTGTGTATATGTGGGTGTTCTTCCCTTATTGTTATTGAAGACCAGCTAGCCCGTGGTGGTCTGATAGGACGCATGGGATTATTTCTACCTTTCTGTATTTGTTGAGGCCTGTTTTATGACCAATTATATGGTCAATTTTGGAGAAAGTACCATGAGGTGGTGAGAAGAAAATATATCCTTTTGTTTAAGGATAGAATGTTCTATAAATATCTGTTAAGTCCATTTGGTTCATGACTTCTCTTAGTCTGTCTATGTCTCTGTTTAATTTCTTTTTCCATGATCTGTCCATTGATGAGAGTGGGGTGTTGAAATCTCCTACTATTATTGTGTGAGATGCAATGTGTGTTTTGAGCTTTAGTAAGGTTTCTTTTATGTATGTAGGTGCCCTTGTATTTGATTTTTTTTTTTTTTGGTTCTTTTTTTTTCCGGAGCTGGGGACCGAACCCAGGGCCTTGCGCTTCCTAGGCAAGCGCTCTACCACTGAGCTAAATCCCCAACCCCGTATTTGAAACATAGATATTTAGAATTGAGAGTTCATCTTGGTGGATTTTTCCTTTGATGAATATGAAATGTCCTTCCTTATCTTTTTTGATGACTCTTAGTTGAAAATCGATTTTATTTGATATTAGAATGGCTACTCAAGCTTGCTTCTTCAGACCATTTGCTTGGAAAGTTGTTTTCCAGCCTTTCACTCTGAGGTAG
Source organism: Rattus norvegicus (assembly GCF_021556685.1). Taxonomy (NCBI): domain Eukaryota; kingdom Metazoa; phylum Chordata; class Mammalia; order Rodentia; family Muridae; genus Rattus; species Rattus norvegicus. Next base: position 71,102,255 of record NC_141546.1, on the reverse strand, counting down.
TGTCTGTCTTTGTCTCTGAGGTGTGTTTCCTGTAGGCAGGACAATGCAGGGTCCTCATTGCGTATCCAGTTTGTTAATCTATGTCTTTTTATTGGGGAGTTGAGACCATTGATGTTGAGAGATATTAAGGAATAGTGATTATTGCTTCCTGTTATATTCATATTTCGATGTGAGATTATGTTTGTGTGTTTTTCTTCTCTTTGTTTTGTTGCCAAGACGATTAGTTTCTTGTTTTTTCTAGGGTGTTGCTGGCCTCCTTATGTTGGGCTTTGCCATTTATTATCCTTTGTAGCGCTGATTTTGTAGAAAGATATTGTGTAAATTTGGTTTTGTCATGGAATATCTTGGTTTCTCCATCTATGTTAATTGAGAGTTTTGCTGGATACAGTAACCTGGGCTGGCATTTTTGTTCTCTTAGGGTCTGTATGACATCTGTCCAGGATCTTCTTGCTTTCATAGTCTCTGATGAGAAATCTGTTGTAATTCTGATAGGTCTGCCTTTATATGTTACTTGACCTTTTTCCCTTACTTCTTTTAATATTCTTTCTTTGTTTTGTGCATTTGTTGTTTTGACTATTATGTGACAGGAGGAGTTTCTTTTCTGGTCCAATCTATTTGGAGTTCTGTAGGCTTCTTGTATGTTTATGGGCATCTCTTTCTTTAGGTTAGGGAAGTTTTCTTCTATGATTTTGTTGAAGATATTTACTGGTCCTTTGAGCTGGGAGTCTTCACTCTCTTCTATACCTATTATCCTTAGGTTTGATCTTCTCATTGAGTCCTGGATTTCCTGTATGTTTTGGACCAGGAGCTTTTTCTGTTTTACATTATCTTTGACAGTTGTGTCGATGATTTCTATGGAATCTTCTGCTCCTAAGATTCTCTCTTCTATCTCTTGTATTCTGTTGGTGATGCTTGTATCTATGACTCCTTGTCTCTTCCTTTGGTTTTCTATATCCAGGGTTGTTTCCCTTTGTGCTTTCTTTATTCTTTCTATTTCCATTTTCAATTCCTTCACCTGTTTGATTGTGTTTTCCTATAATTCTTTCAGGGATTTTTGTTTCCTCTCTATAGGCTTCTACTTGTTTATTTATGTTTTCCTGCATTTCTCTAAGGGAGTCCTTTATGTCTTTCTTGAAGTCCTCTGTCATCATGATCAAATGTGATTTTAAATATATATCTTGTTTGGATATTCAGTGTTTGCTTTGGTCAGAGAAATGGACTCCAATGATGCCATGTGGTCTTGGTTTCTGTTGCTTGGGTTCCTGTGCTTGCCTCTCGCCATCAGGTTGTCTCTGGTGTTACCTTGTCTGCTATTTCTGACAGTGGCTAGACCGTCCTATAAAAGGCCACACCTCTTACTAGTGCCACTGTCATGTCTAGGCATCTTATAAGACTATAGGGGCATTCAAAGCACCACAGTCACTTTGTAGCTTCAGTGGTTGTTCTTTCAACACATGTATTGATTGATTGATTGATTGATTGATTGATTGTGTGTGTGTGTGTGTGTGTGTGTGTGTGTGTGTGTCTGAGTCATCCTGCCAACCCCAACAACTTCTGTTTGGCTAAATTCAGAGTGCTTTTCATCCTGAGAAAGGCAATGGTGTAAATTAGAAAGGTGTGTTCTACAGACACAAAAACAACAGTAAGAGATGAAACACCACGGTCAAAAGCAATGTGGGGAGGAGAGGGTTTATTTGACTCACATATCCTAAATACAGCCTATTGAGGGACACCAAAGCAGGAACTCAAACATGGCAGGACCCTGGAGGCAGGAACTGATGCAGAGGCCATGGAGGGTTTACTGCTGTGCTGTACTCCTCTTGGCTTGCTCAGCCTGCTTTCTTCCAGCACCCAGGACAGCAGCCCAGGGATGGCTCCACCCATAACATTGGGCCATCCCATATCAATCACGAATTAGGAAAATGCCCCTATAGGTCTGCCTACAGCCCTATCATATGGAACATTTTCTCAGTTGAGGTTTCCTCCTCTCAGATGACACTAGCTTGTGTCGAGCTGACATAAAAACTAGCCAGGACAAGACATTTAATTACACATAAACCTCTGAGTGGCTGGGAGGGATTTTTTTAAAAATCTTGAGCTAATTATATTATTAAAAATTTTAGTACCTTACAGTTTATTAGGCTTCAGGCCTCTAATAAAGAATGCTAACCAATGAGCAAAGAAGATTAATAATAAACTTCTGAATTTCTATTGTCTGCATTTTAAATTTTTTAAAACTTCAAAAACTGTGTGCAATGAGTGTGAATGTGCCTGCACACATGTGTCATATGTGTGCATACACAGGCACACGTGTGGAAGCGAGAAGATAATTTACAGGGTGTGTCTTGTTTCTGCCACTGTGCTAATTACTCTGTGGTATCTGTTGAGCAGACTTGCAGGCAGCTCTGTCTGTCTCTGCCTCCCATCTCACCTTCAGCATGTGGAGATTAGATGCACGCTGCTGCATCTGCCTTTTTATGTTGTCCATGGGGATCTGAACTCTGGTCAAGTTAACAGGCTTGCAAGGCAAACGCTTTTACCTATGGAGACATCTCTTGGGGGTTAATCTGAAGTTTTTATTGGATACAATGGCATTTAGAAGGTTACATTGGACTTCCTATTTTTATCATGACTATCATATTTGCCTTTAAAATTTCACTCTTAAAAGTGTTACCAATATACACAGCAAATATGCCATGGTAACCTTATGAAGAGGCTTGAAGGAAAAGGATGCTTATTTTCATAACAAAATATTTGCAAGGTGTCTAAATAGATACTTCTTCTCTTTCAGAATAGTAGAAGACTACCATGACTTATACACAATGCAGAGAGGGAGGATGGAGAGCGATATTAAACTCTTAATGACAGAAAGAGACATTTGGAGCTCAGCCACATATGAACTGGCCCTGAAGGTTTGTTCATCTGGATTTGTAACTCAGACTTCTAAACTGACTGAAGTTTCATCGGACAGTTTTGTTTTGTTTTGTTTTGTTTTGTTTTGTTTTGTTTTGTTTTGTTTGTTTTGTATTGTTTGAAACAGGATTTCTCTGCATATCCCCAGCTATCCTAGAGCTCATTCATGTACCAGACTGGCCTCCAACTTACAGAGATCTGCCTGCCTCTGCTTCTGCCTCCTGAGCTCTGGCAGTAAAGATGTGCACCACCACTACCCAGCCTTCAAAAAAAAAAAATACAAAAGGTACAAGAAGAAAGAGGTGTATATTTATGGATGAATATCATAGTTTTGTGGGCATTGAAGATGGAAACCTTCTGTTGGTAGCTAGCTATTGTACAATTGGGGCTGTTTCTTTTTTCTTTAACTGGAACTTATAAACTATGACTATAAATTATTATTTTTGTTTCTTTTGGGCATATATTAAAACTTATAAATATAACGCATGTCATTTTTAGAATTTTGAACCACACAAAGACCCTACAAAGAAAGAGAACTTCAGACCAGTTTCCCTTATGAATATCAACATAAAAATACTCAATAAAATTCTTGCAAATCCAAGTACTCAACAAAATGATCACCCATCATGAACAAGTAGGCTTCATCCCAGGGATTCAGGGATGGCTCAATATACAGAAATCCACCAGCATAGTCCACTATACAATGAGACCCTGTCTCAAAAACCATAAACAAACAAACGGAAAACCTAGACTTTGTAAAGTTTGTATGACTATGAGGGTATAAGTGTGGGTAAGGCCTGAACAACTAGAAAGGAGAATAAAATGGGGGTAAAACTCAGTGCTGAGGGGGATGGGGCTAGGTAAAAGGACGTATGGGACACAAAGGAGGAAGAACCATGTGTGGTGGCCTTTAATCCCAGCACTCAGAAGGCAGAGGAAGGTGGATCTTCAAGTCCAAGGCCAGCCTGGTCTACAGAATGAGCTCTAGGACAGCCAGGGCTACACAGTGAGACTCTACCTTGGAAAACAAAACCAAACAGGGACAAATAACAGCAATAGCAATAACAAAAAGAGAGAGAAAAAGAGAGTGTGGCTAGGGCGGAGTGGGGTCAGAGGTTACAGGGGGAGGGATAATGAGGGGAAGAAAAAAGTCCCGAAGACTTGGTTCCAACATTAAAATTTTCAGTGCTTTTTTTCTCTTCCAAGTACATTTGGTTTTTTTCCTTTACTTGTTCATTTTCATTGTAGAACTGTTTAGGCGTGATTACTAACGATTACATGACAGAGCTGGTATTAGGATGTCTTGAAATCTCCTCTATCAGAGCATTTAGTTGATTACTTTTAAATTTGGCTTTAGGCAAATTCTTAGGACAAGAGCAAAAAGAAGCCATAGATTTTGCCAAAACATCACAAGAATATTCTCTAGTTCGGTTCTAATATTGCTTCCCTCTAAAACCTCTTGAGCAACACCTGTGCAGTCCGCATTGCTCTATGCACTTTGTCTTCCAAGCTCCTCCTACAATGGCTCATTAAGCTCTGTTTCTAGCAGTCAACTTTTTTCTAATCCAAAGTCCTCAATTCTTCCACATTCCTCAAAACAAAACAAAATAACAACAAAACCCACACAGTCATGTTGGTCATAGCAATAACCCACTTCCTGGCACCAACTTCTGTCTTAATTGCTTTTCTATGACTATGATAAGACACCATGACCATGCCAACTTGGAAAGAAAGAATTGAATTGGGCTTATCATTTTAGAGGGTTAGAGTCCATTGTGGTGGAACAAAGGCATGGTAGTAGGAACAGCTGAGCACCTCCCATCCTAATCCCAAAGCAGGAGGCAGAGAGAGGGTACACAGGGAATTGTGCCAGTCTTTTGAAACTTCAAAGCCTGCCCCCAACCATATACCTCCTCCAACAAGGCCACACCTCCTAATCCTTCCCGAACAGTTCCAACAACTAGGGACCAAGTGTTCAAACATATGAGCCTGTGGGGGCATTCTCACTCAAATCAGCACATCTGTCACATGGAGGACCCTGACATCTGCAGTAGGGACACTTGGACATCTTTCTTTTATTTTTTCCTTCTGTTTCTGTCCTAGTAAAGTCTTTACCCACCGTATTGAATAAGTATGGTGACAGTGAGCACTTTGGCCTGATTCCTGAATTAATTTATGTTAAACTTGTGTGTGTGTGTGTGTGAAAAGGAGGGTGCTAATACTATTATTACTATTACTATTACTATTATTATGCAGGTTGAGGGGCGGCCATCTTGGGCATGGTTTGTCCTCCGTCCAAGGGCTTTCTTGTACCCAATCCTTCCTTGCCATAGGAGTGCTGTGGGTACAGAAGTGTACTGTTATGCTGGCTTTCCCTGGGTTCTGGGTGTTTGAAGTCAGGCCCTCACATTTATCTACTGGGTGTATTTTTGTTTTCCTTTACATTTTTCAGGTATTCTATCATCATCTCTGTGAAAGTCTGAAGCTTTCCTGTCTATTAGGATTAGTCTGAATTTTCTTTACCTGGATACCAGCTTGTGGTCTTGCCCGTGTATCTTCAACTGTGATGTACTTCCAGTTCAATAGCTTCAGAAGTGTATGATGCCGATTACTTAATTATTTAACTAAGAAATTTTGATTGATATGATACTGATAAAATTGATATGTAAAAATGTTACAAGTAAATTTTAGTGTTTAAAAAAATGTTTTAGGTTCCCGATCATACTGCTTTTTTATTTTATAGGTAATTGAAAGAAATAGAGTCATAATGGCTAAAAAACTCTACCTCAGTGAAAAAGGCTGGAATAAATATGCCAAGCACTTCATCATAATGCTGTCCACTAAGGTAAATCCCAGTTTAGCTAAGCCATGGGTAAAATGATATCTGTGCTGTGTACTGAAGCCATAGGCTTGGCTTTGCCAAATCTCCAGATTCTTAAGAACAGTTCTATACTTAATGCTTTATTGTGGGTAGAACGAGAGCCATAAGGGAAGGGATAAGGGATCGCAGTTACATTGGCTTGCACTGTAATACAAATACACAGGTCTAACAACACTCCAGAGTTATTCACTTATTAGTGGTTAAGCAAAGACAGGAGTAAGAACTGGTGGTTGGGTTGTGGTCATTCCTGTAACCTCAGAACTCAGGAAGCTGAAGCAGGAGGATCTCAAGTTTGAGGCTAGCCTGGGCTACAGAGAATAAGAAGAGAAAGATGATGATAAGGAGGAGGAGAAGGAGGGAGGGGAGGAAGAGGAAGAAGGAGAAATTACCGATACATTCTTAAATAATTTTATGAGAAAATTTATTGATCTCCACTGGAGAAAATGAACTGGCGCTTAGTGCAGTTTTCACCAAGTCAAACCACACACACCCATGAGTCATCAGGCCCCCTCCCTTTTGAGCATATCCGACACAGATTTATTAAGGAAATTTGAGAAAGAACTCTGGAGAGTAGGAGGGGTTCATATACATGTGTGTGCCTGTGTGAGTTTGTGTACCATGTGTGTGCAGGTGCCCTCAGGCCACTAGAGGGCATCAGATCCCCCGGAACTGCAGTTTCAGGCAATTGTGAATCACCCCGTGTGGGTGCTGGGAACAGAACTCCAGCTCAACCCTTCACAGATTAGTAAGCATTCTTAACTACTGAGCCACTTCTCCAGCTCCTGCCACCTGACTATTAAAATAATTCTCTATCTAATAGGGTCTTTGTTTTAGATTAAATAATGTCACTGTCTAGAATTCACATTTGGTTCTGCCTGACTTTCCAGTTCCTGTCCTTGCCCACGCAAAAATCCTGTGGGGAAACTAGGTTCATGTTGCAAAGGAAAACTCCTTGTTCCTAATAACATGTAGCACAGAAAACCACTACCATAGTGGTGGTGCTTTGCAACCTTTGACCCCACTTCCTGTGAATTCTTTAAGTAACTCACTATTAATAAAGACCTGGCACATGCCAATTAACATTGGTAACAGGAATAAGTGCATGCCTCGATTCTGTGCATTTTAGGACACTGGAGACCTTGCAATGGTGGAGAAGTTGACAGAGAAGTGGAAAAAGTTAGTGAACAAATTTAAGCACGACGTGGAACGCACAGAGGAATCTACAAAAGAAAAATCACAAACCGTGAAGGATGGGCTCATCAAATGGCAGCAATTCTTCAATAATAACATGTGGGTCTGCACGGATCTCGCTTTTCTGAATTTATTACGTTATGTGTGGTAACTCAGCCAACTCCGTCACTAATTACTAACACTCAGTTTGGGAGAGGGGTCACGGTGGAGTTCAACCTTAATTAGCTTTCCCTCACACTTCTTCTTTCCTTCCTTCCTTCCTTCCTCCCTTCCTTCCTTCCTTCCTTCTTCCCTCCTTTCCTCCCTCCCTCCCTCTTTTCCTTCCTTCCTTCCTTCCTCCCTCCCTCCCTTCCTTTCTTCCTCCCTTCCCTCCTCTGCCCTCCTCCTTTTTCTCCTCCTCCTTCCTCTTCTGCTGCTGCTTCCTCATCTTCCCCTTTTTCTCCTCCTCTCTTCCTCCCCTCCCCTCTCTTCCTCTCCCTCCCTGCCCTCCCCCATTTCTAGAGCAGCTCAGCAACCTCCATGCCCAGCTCCTCTCTTCTCTGCCTTTCTCCTGTCAGCAGCTGTTGGGGTTTCAGGTTATTTGCTCATTTTTCTTTCAAGCTGGAATAAAGTAATCTTTGAGCTTCAAAAAAAGACATTATTTTGCTGTTTAAAAAGATCAAACACTGGGCTGGAGAGATGGCTCAGTGGTTAAGTGCGCTGACTGCTCTTCCAGAGGTCCTGAGTTCAAATCCCAGCAACCACATGGTGGCTCACAACCATCTGTAATGAGATCTGATTCTCTCTTCTGGTGTGTCTGAGGACAGCTACAGTGTACATACATAAAAAAAAATAAATCTAAAAAAAAAAAAAAAGATCAAACAGCCAGGCAGTGGTGGTCCGTGCCTTTACTTGCAGACGCAGAGGCACACGGATCTCTGAGTTTGAGGCCAGCCTGGTCTACAGAGGAAGTTTCAGGGCAGCCAGGTTTACACAAAGAAACCCTGTCTTGAAAAACAAAACAAAACAAATAAACAAACAAAATATTACACAAATAATGAATAGAAATATAAAAGAATAAAAATAAAAACAACAACAACAACAAAAAAAAAAAAAAAAACGAACAAACCAACCCAAAACCCCCAGCTCTCTCTTTGTACAGGTCAGAGAGCTGAGGGGAGTCCTGTCAGAAGCCGAGGTTCCTCGGGTACTGCGGCCTTTGTTACCCACTAGGCTTCCCGTCCCTTCCTGTGTCTGGCAATTGGACTCAGTAGGAATTCTTAGGAACACCTCAGTCTTGGTTTCTCAAAATGAGAGCTCACTCTTGAAAGAGATACTCTGAGGACTTCAAGTCCTGTAACTTGGCTAGTTAGAATCAGAAATTTGTTATTTCTAATTGTGAACTTGAAGAGGCTGGGCCTCGAGGCCATGCTGAAAGCGGCCGAGGTAAAAAGGTCGTGCTGCTGTTGAGGTGGGAACTTGGGTTTTCTCTGTCTGGACCTTGTTCTGAGACCTTCCTGGCTTTTTTCTTCTTCCAGTGGGAAAGATATTTTAATCCCTAATAAGAAAAGCCCATTCAGTGTGGTCCTTAACGACTTCAAGGAGTTTCAAAAGGTAAGACTTTCTCAAAACAGTCTGGGCATCCACTCTAGCAGAGAGTGCCAGTGACAGCTCTTGCCTACAGCCGAGCCACAGGCCTGCCTTTAAAATGCTGTCAAGGTCGATGAATGACAGAAAATGAAGAAACAGCCTGTAAAATATGGTTGAGCATTTTTCAGTTCCGTTCCAGATCTGTGGGCTAAATGAACTTAGGCCGTGTGGTGAGTGTGCCTCTGATTCTTAATCAATTCCTATCATATGTGTCCTTTCTGCTCCCTTTGAATATAGCTTTCGTGTAAAGGACAAATTGGACTTTTAAAATTAACTAATTTTTATAGAGCATGGGAAAATACACAAAACATACAGCTTTGCATTTTAACCACTAAAGTGTATAGGTTGGCGGTGTGGTACATGGTCACACCGCCATGTGTGCCAGCTTTCAAACTGAAGTGCTGCTCACTGAACAGTAGCTCCTAGTGTCTGCTCTCCCTCAGCCCCTTGCAAGCATACTCTCTGTGAACTCAGTGGTTCCAGTCTTTGCCCATTTATGGACAGCTTATTTCCCTCAGTACAGGCCTTCAAGGCTCGTTCATGCTTCAGGATCGGCTCCCTCTTTAAGGCCAAGCTGTATTTTATTGTGTGTGTCCATGAATATCACAGTTTGTTTGTTTTTTAAAGTTTCAAGCTTTGAAAATAAATTGTATCAAGTCACCTGATGGTCAGGGATATGTTACAGTACCACTGAGCCTGACACTTGCAAGGCCCTGGTTCAAGCCTCAGTAAAGAGCACACACACACACACACACACACACACACACACACACACACACACACTACTATTATACTGAAGTAGTGGGACAAAGGAAAATGTATAATGACATTGACAGTGAATTCAGTTATGAAGGAATACCTAATTCATGACCTAATGAAATCTCATGCAGAGCTCAGGAAATGATCTGTATGTGAGTGTGCTTTGCCATTAGATCTTGAGTAACCCTTTCTGATCTTGAACTCACGACGTGACCAAGAACACTTCCTGGAGTTCTTCCCAACACTCTTGCCTCCTGGTGCTGGGATTACAGATGCAGACCACTTCCTCTTGTTTGGAATGACTTGACCGGAAGCATCTTAGGACTGAGGACGTCCATCTTTCCATACACAGGGAATTTTAGGGATTTGTTTGGGAGTCTCGACATGTATAGATAAAATTGAAAAGTGCCTTGTTAGGAATAATAATAATTCTTATTTAGCTTATTAAATACTTTGTCAGGCTGAAAATACGACCCATACATCATCTTATTCCTTCCGACAGATCACAATGGAAGGCTTTGTGATTTCCGTCTCACACATTGCAAAATGAAAGCTTAGGAAGGGAGTTAAGTGCGTTCCCCGTCGATGGTGATTGCCATAATGAACATTCGAATGTCTCCAATCCCAAATTCTTACAAGTCACAGACAATGATGACAACCCCTGAGCCTCCAGAAGCCAGAGTGTCATGGAGGATGGTCGCTCGAGGCAGACTTCAGATAACAACAACAACATAATAATACTAGTAATACTAATAATACATTCTCTCTGCTTCACTTTCTAGACGCTGGATGTGGAGAAAGAAAAATTTACAGGGGATTTTCTGTTGTCTAGATATGACTCTCTCAAAATGATTAAACGATTACAGGAAAACTGGATGGACATTGGGTTTGGGATACTTAGTCGCCATAAAAATATGGATGGGTTGTTGCCCCCAGAGCACGAGTACATGGAGGAAATGGTAAAAAACATAAACAAATTCTACAGAGAATATGAAATAAGAATAAACGGTGATCATGGTAAGCAAAACAAGGAAAATGAAATTTCTTGGTAATGTAAAGACTCTTTACAGTAACCACCATGTTGGGTACCCTTAAAACCTGAAGAGTTTGCTAGAAATTAAAGTCTAAGATTTCAGTATGAACTGTCACAGTTTTGTCGAGCAAAATAAAGCAATCAGTATCATTTTCCTGAGATATAGTTTAAGATATAACATGGTCCACATGGTTAAAGTGTGAATTCAAAATACACAGACAGGCTTCTGCACCTACCCCCAGTTGAGTTTCCAAAATATATTGCACTTCGCCAGGAGTCCTGCGTCCTGTATCTCTCATTCCCGACCCTTTCCCCTCATCCCCACCCTATTTCTAGATCCACTTCCTGTCCTGTACAGTTCCATTTCGACTTTTCATAGGAATGAGAAATGTGCCTTTCACCCTTTCGCGCTTCTTTACATATGATGGCATTTTTTAAGGGTCATCTATATTTACAGCATGTATCAATCTTTTATTCTGCCCTCCCCTTATTTTGAGGCAGGGTATCTCCATGTGGTTCTGGTTGTCCTGAGGTCACTATATAGACCAGACTGACCTTGAACCCCTGTCGTTGTTGTCTCCTCCTCCTCCTCTTTTTTTTTTGTTTTTTTTAAAGATATGACTTAGCCTCAAACTTGTAGTCTTCATGGCTCAGCCCCTCAAGTGCTGGGCTTATAGTCATTTGCCGCCATGGCTGGCCTTCCCTCATTTTCATAACCAGATAGATTGTATGAATATACCTGATTTTCGTATATATTTTCAATTGTAGATAGATATTTGGGTTTGTCTCTCTTTTCTGTTTTCACTTCTCTGGAGGGAACTCTTGGCTATTTGACTCTGTGTTTAGCTTCCTGAAGACTGCCACACTGATTCTGAGGTGGACACAGTTTTATATTCTCGGGAGCAATTATGAGGGTCTGATGTTTCTGCCTCCTTGGCACCACTGTGGCTACCTCACCATGCCAGGGGGTATGAAATACCGTTTCATCATGGTCTTGATGGTATATTCCTGATAATGAAGGTTACCAAAAATTTTATGAGTCTTCTTAGCCATTTGTCTACCTTCTTTGGGAAAGTACCCAGTAAGATTGCTTGCTTACCTGTATGTGTGCGCACACGTGTGGATGTGTTGTCCTTTTACTGTTAAGGTGCAGGAGTTCTTTTATTCTAAGCACAAATCACTTTTGAGGCACGTGAATTGCCAACATTTTCTCCCATTCTGTCACTTTTTCACGTTTTGGTTGGTTTTGCTTGAATGCATGCCTGTGTGTTGGGCCTACAGAGGTTAGAAGACAACATTAGATCCCCTGGAACAGGCGTTACCGGTGGCTGTCAGTTGCCATATGGGAGTTGAACCTGTGTCCTCTGGAACTACTGAGCTCTCTCATCAACCCAACCCCCCTATTTCTTTGTTGAGTCATTTTGTAACACAGGCAACTGGAGTAACAGTTATTGCTTTGTAATGGTCTTCCAGTCTGGTTTTGGATAGTGTGGTGCTCTGTTACTCAATCTCTATGTTTATCACATAGCTTCTTCATGGGTTGACCTTTTATTAGTATAAGATCTTGGTGTCCAGCTTTTAGACAGAAATCTAAAATTGAAGTGTGCACATACATGTGTACACAATATGGGGAACAGATGTTTAGCTGCCCACCGAGGTGAGGCAGATGATTACCAAATCCATCTGGAGTTTCAGTTACTGTCTTTCAATCAGGCCCCATTCCCACATGCGGCTATGCTTCACGTACCTGGCTCTTTCAGCCCCGTACGGTTTTCCTCAGGGGTCTCTTCCTCCACGTGAGACACTGACGTGATTAGTACTCAACTTCTAAAATATGGCCCCTGTTTACCTCTGCAGAGTTTTTGTGATCTCTTTGACAGTTAACTGTTCAGATACTTTAATTACTGTTCATGTTATACATTTTCCTTCCTTTAAACTAGTGCTTGTTAGATGACATGCTCTCAAGAATGTTTACCTTTTAGCCCTTAAATAAGCCAATAGCAGGAGATGAAAGGGACCCTAAAAGTAGGCTATGCCCACGGTCCTCAGATTAGGTGTTTTATGGAAGGTGGTGATACGTCTTTTTCCACTAAGAAAACATAGAGGCTGTAGAGTTAGCTCAGTGTGGGGAGCTCTTGCCGATTGCATGAGCATCTGAGTTCACGTCTCCAGCACCCATGTTGAAAAGATAGGTATGGTGATGTGTGCTTTTAATCCCAATGCTGGGATCCTCCAGGATCCCAGGGCTTGCTGGCCAGTCTGCCTAACCAACGGTGAGCTCCAGACTCAGTAAAAGACCCCGTCTAAAAATACATTAAGTGGGGAGCAATTGAGGAAGCACCCAGGGTCGATCTCTGGCCTTTACGTAATACATAAACATAGGCAGACACCACACTATTCATGCACACACACACACACCATACATGCACACACCATTCATGAATGCACATGCATATCTGCAGATGGAGAATGGGTAAAGCCTAGTGCCAGATGGCTTACTGCAGACTTATAGTGGGGTTTTCTGGACCCACCAATGGTTAAACGACACAGATTATTAATAACAAAATCTTGTCAGCACTCACCTTTCTTCCAGCACAGCAATCAACAGTTGAATATACAAAGACAACCTTCACAGTGTACAGAAAGGTTACCCTAACTCAGACTTCTACCAAATATTTACTATTAATTTTCTATGAAATTATTTCAGGATATTAAAGAGGACAAACTCATTCTGTGAGGCCACTCTTATGGATATGCAAAGCAAGAAACAAACAATTTAAAAAGTGATAGGTCCATATTCTTTTTTTTTTTCTTTTTGGAGCTGGGTACCGAACCCAGGGCCACTGAGCTACATCCCCAACCCAGGTCCATATTCTTAATAAACATAGTGGTTAAAATCCTCACAGGAATGCTGTCAATACAAACAGCACATTAAAAATAGTTTTATTTTTATATTAGTTTTAATATCCTGACTGCAGTTTCCTCTCCTTTCCTCCCGGCTTCTCCCACCCATCCACTCCTCCTCTGTTTCTCTTCAGAAAAGGGCAGGCCTCCCATGGGCATCAGCCAGCCATGTCATATCAAGCTGTGGTAAGACTGGGCCCCTCCTCTGCATTCAGGCTAGATGAGGCCCATTATGAGTGAGTACTTGGTAGGAGGAAAGGGCCCCCAAACCAGGCAACAGAGTCAGAGACAGCCCCTGCTCTCACTGTTAGGAATCCCACAAGAAGACCAAGCAATGTAACTATAACGTGTAGAGGGCCTAGGTCAGTCCCATACAGGCTTCCTGGCAGAAGTCTCATTTCTTTAGCCCCCATGAGCCCAAGTTTGTTGATTCCGTGGTTTTTGTTTTGTTTTCTTTATGGTTTTCTGTGTGGTGTTTTTTACCCTTCTGGTTCCTACAATCCTTCCTCTCCTCTTTAGCAGGACTCTCCAAGCTCTATCTAGTTTTTGGCTGTGGGTCTCTGCATCTGTCTTCATCAGTTGCTGGGTGAAGCCTCTCTGATAACAATTGCGCTAGGCATCTGTGGTGGTTTGACTATGCTTGGCCCAGGGAGTGGATGGCACTATTAGGATGTGTAGCCTTGTTGGAGGAAGTGTGTCACTGTGGAGGTGGCCAATGAGACCCTATTCCTAACCATGCAAGTGCCAGTCTTCTCCTAGCAGCCTTCAGATGATGATGTAGAACTCTCAGCTCCTCCTGCACCACACCTTCCATGGATGCTGCCAATGCTCCTGCCTTCATGACAATGGACTGAAACTCTGAACCTCTAAGCCAGCTCTAATTAGATGGTGTCCTTATAAGAGTTGCCTTGGTCTGGTGTCTGTTCACAGCAGTAAAACCCTAAGACAGGGTCTCAAGTTGGGTCAGTCGTTGCTTGAGCATGCCCATAATTTCTGTGACACCTTTACCCCAACATACCTTGTAGGCAGGATAAATTGTAGGTTGAAGGTTTTGTGGTTTGGTTAGTGCCACTGGAAGTCTTGCCTGGTTACAGGATGTCTAGCTTCCTCTCTTATTCCCCCACTGATAGTCTCAGCTAGCATTACCTTCATGGGTCCCTGGGAGCTTCTATTGCACTAGGTCTCTAGCTCTCTCCAGAGATGCCCCCTATTCCAGTTGTCTCTCCCTCTGTCCTCCTGACACCTGATCTCCCCTGTTCCCACTCCTCTCCTATCCACCTGGGATTTCTATTCTATTTCCCCTTCCCAATTAGAGTCCTGCATCCTTCCTTGCTCTCTCCGTGTTACGGAGCTTCTCTAGGTCTGTGGACTGCAGCATGGCTATCCTTTACTTACAGCTAGTATCCACTTCTGAGTGAGCACATACTGTGTTTGTCTTTCTGCGTCTGGGTTCCCTCACTCAGGATGATCTCTTCTAGTTCCATCCATTTGCCAGCAAATTTCAAGACGTCATTCTTTTTTTTCCCCATCTTTATTAACTTGAGTATTGCTCAGTTGTGTAAATGAACCACATTTTCTTTATCCATTCTTCAGTTGAAACGGGCTGGAGAGATGGCTCAGTGGTTAAGAGCATTGACTGCTCTTCCAGAGGTCCTGAGTTCAAATCCCACAACCACATGGTGGTTCACAACCACTTGTAATGGGATCTGGTGCCCTCTTCTGGTGTGTCTGAAGACAGCTACTCATATACATTCTTCAGTTGAGGGACATCTAGATCGTTTGCAGTTTCTGGATATTACAAACAAAGCTGCTATGAACATAGTTGAACAAGTGTCCTTGTGGTGGGACATCTTCTGGATACATGCCCAGATATATATGATAGGGCTGAGGTAGATTAACCAAAATTCCTGAGAACTTTCCATAGTTATTTCTAAAGTGGCTGCTGTACCAGTTTGCACTCCCACCAGCAATGGCGGAGTCTTCCCCTTGCTCCACATCCTCGCCAGCATGCGCTGTCACTTGTGCTTTTGATCTTAGCCATTCTGACAGATGTAAGACGGAATCTTTGGTTTGCATTTTCATGATGGCTAACGATGCTGAACATTTTCTTTAAGTGTCTCTCAGCTGTTAGAGATTCCTCTGTCAAGAATTCTCTGCTTAGATCTGCACTCTATTTTTAATTAGATTATTAGATAATTTCGCATATCAGTTCTATGCCAGATGTGGAGTTGGTGAACATCTTTTCCCATTCCGAAGGTTACCGTTTTGTCCTTTTGACAGGGTCCTTTGCTTTACAGAAGCTTTCTGGTTTCTGGGGTCCCATTTGTTAGCTGTTGATCTTAGTGCCTGCATGACTGGTGTTCTGTTTAGGAAGCTGTCATGTGCCAGTGCATCCAAGGCTATCCCCCACTTTCAGACTCACTGACACAGCCTGCAGTCCCTTGGTTAGGGGAGATAGAAACTATGGACTTTTCAAAGACCCAATCGCTGACAGAAATGGCTTCAGACCCATGTCTACACTCACCTGTCATTAACTATCCCAGGGAGAGGTTGCTTATCATTGTTGTTCTTTTCAGACCGAAAACTCTAGTCAATCATTTCTAGCTGGGATTCTCCATGGAGAAAACGAGAAAGTTAGAATATGAACTCATCCAAGAAACATCTTGGTCACCATTCACCAGTGAATCAGTAAGAAGCCAGGAATGTTCCAACTGACTGGAGAATTACCCATCGTAATTTGCTATTTATTTAGAAGTTGAAGGA
Organism: Rattus norvegicus; assembly: GCF_021556685.1. NCBI lineage: Eukaryota > Metazoa > Chordata > Mammalia > Rodentia > Muridae > Rattus > Rattus norvegicus. The sequence goes on along the minus strand of NC_141546.1, from coordinate 71,086,182 downwards.
CTCTAGTAGAGGCTGGAACATGGCAAACATAGCTCTGGCGGGTCTTGCCCTTCTCCCCCATTCCCTCTGCCTTGGTAAACCTTTAGATCACATCCCTAAAGCTAGCCCCCAAGGTCTATTCCCTTTTTGGCCACTTCCTCCTCCTGAGGCTGACTACCAAGGCCCAACTATAAGTATTGAAGTCCAGCAATCAAAAGCCTCCTTTGGCTCACCTATTTAACACACCTGCTTAAATTAAACATCCCATTCTAACACTGGGTTTCCCTTTCTTTAAAAAAATTGTTTTGTTTTAAGAATTATTTATTTTACATATATGAATAGTACACTGTAGCTGTCTTCAGACTCACTAGCAGAGGGTGTCAGGGCCCATTACAGATAGCTGTGAACCAGTATGTGTACTTGAACTCAGGACCTCTGGGGAGAGTGGTCAGTGCTCTTAACCACTCAGCCATCTCTCCAGCTCTGAGTTTCTCTTTTAACCTTTATAAACCACCATTTTCTTATGTACCACATCTACTGTCTCTCTGTCTAGAGACAATACTTTGTCGTCCCCCCTGCACCCTCCCTACTCCCTCCCCGTCCTTGTTCTTTTTTCCCCTTGCCCTCACCCTCTGTCGCCTGTTTTTGTCTTTTATTCCCTGCCCTTTGACCTTCTGGGACAAATACATCTTCTTTGTGCCGAGAACTTTACCTTTGGGTGTTTTGTGCATCTCTCAAAGTTCTCTGGTAGATAATAGACAAGACAAGGCCTGTCCTTGCCTAGATTTTATACTCTAGCATTGAAACAATGGTACCACAAAGAGTTTGCTAATATTTTTTTTTCTCCTCACTTTCCTAGGTGTATCTAAAATTCTTCCAAACTTGCTTATTTCTATAGACACATGTATTTTCAAGTTAGAAAACTTCCTAGATTATTCTAAAGTGCCCATTGATGAGTGGTTTGAAATTGATGAAAAGATTAACGAAATGAAGCTTCAGCTGGAAGCTCTGTTAAACATTATTGGCTCGGTTCCACAGGACATAGACACGGACATGGACTCTGGCTCGTAAGTTCACAGTCCTTTCTCCTTGGGGTAGATGTTTCTGAAGCCCTAATATTCGGCAGTTTCGGTGTATTTATGGATGTGGGCAACTGTAGTCAACTTTTAAACATTTTTTCATCCTTCTCAAAAAGAAGCTTTGCATGTTATAGTGAAAGCTTGCTGTGGACTCGTGAGTTCCCAGTGGCTGGACTGTTTATTCAGAAGAGGCTTATTCTGTTTACAGTGTGGAAGCTGAAAGTCTTCAACAGCGTGGTGCTGACATCATAACAAATGACATCATGGCAGGGATGCTTGTGCAAGGTGGGGGGTCTCACCTGGCAAGCCAGAGGGATCCAGTGTGTTCTTTTCAGCTTCTTATAGGAACTCCCCACAACCTCCTGGAGGACCCCAGTAACTCAGTCACTTTCTAGTAGGCCCTATCCCCTAAAGGTTTCGTGTCCGCATTTGCATTAGCTCAGAGCATTTGATGAGTAGTCTTGAACTAATATCTGTTGACACACTTGTCATTTAAACTTCCCGTTTGAGTTTCCTGGTGCTTTCCAATTGTCAACTGTAGTTTCATTTGGTTGTGTTATTTTTGCCTTTAAATGAACTGAGGCTTGCTTTGTGATGCAGCATCTCTGTCTGCTTGGAGACTGAGGAACCTTCTGTGTTCATTGTCATTTTTCCATAAAATTGGGTTGTTTACAGTCATTGTTTCTATGACTTTTTCTTCGTTTTTCTTTCTACATCGTTTCTGAAAACCTTCAATAGTTTCATTTTTCAAAATTAACTCTCATCACTCTCAATGAGGAGTGGACCATGCTGACTGCATGCTGAAAACCAATCATTGAAAGGTTTTAAAATTAATTAGCATCACACAGTGTCTTAGTCAGGGTTTCTATTCCTGTACAAACACCATGACCAAGAAGCAAGTCGGAGAGGAAAGGGTTTAATTCAGCTTACACTTCCACATTGCTGTTCATCATCAAAGGAAGTCAAACCAGGAACTCAGGCAGGTCAGGAAGCAGGAGCTGATGCAGATCCATCCCATGGATGGATGTTTCTTACTGGCTTGCTTCCCCTGGCTTGCTCAGCTTGCTTTCTTATAGAACCCAAGGCTACCAGCCCAGGGATGGCACCACCCACAATGGATCCTCCCACCTTGAACACTAGTTGAGAAAATGCCTTACAGCTGGGTCTCATGGAGGCATTTCCTCAAGGGAGGCTCCTTTCTCTGTGATAAATTCAGCTTGTGTCAAGTTGACACACAAAACCAACTAGTCCTCTTAGTCTAGGAGTGAAGAGGCAGGGGCATGCCCATTTATAGTGAAGAGAAATAATGCAGTTAGAACATACACTGTCCCAAGCAGATCGTGCCATTGACGTCTGTCTAGGAGTTATAGGAAGACTGCATCAGCCTAACCAACCTTCAAGTAGCGCATGGCTGTGGGTCACTTTTGCCTAAGTTCTTAAAAGCTTCTCAGCTTCCATGTCCCTTTCACCTCAATGATGGCTTCTTGTGTACTCAAGCCTCCTTAGTTTATTTTGCCTTCTTTCTTCCTGCAGGATACTCCAAGTACACATATTTGAAATGATTCAACAATGGATTTTGAAGTTAGACAACGAAATTGCCAATGGTCAAATTGAACTTCTTCGCCACGTATGTGTTCATATGGCTTTTCAGGGTTCTATTTTGCTTCGGTTGGGGATTTTCTTCAAGGAAGGACAAGGCCCAAATGGAGCAAGGCAGCTGGAAGAGTAAAATGAAAGCTTATATAGCAGTAATTCAAATGATTTTCAATGGAAAATGAAGAAAATCTAGCAGAGTGGGTTTCCCATGATCAGAAACAATGTTTGTCTTATGACATGAGGAAGAAAATTCTAGCACTGTTATCATCTCTAGATGTTGCTACCACAAGCCTCTCCAGAGTGCCCAGTTTACCATTATTGAGATCCATGGGCCCACACACTTGGTTTCTGTTGTGTTATAGAGCTCGTTCTTTGTCATAGGAGCATTTAGAAAAGCTCTTATGCTCTTCTTTGTTAACACGGTGTTACTATAGTGTGGTTAGTCCATAAGGGAGTGTGAGAGACAGGAGATGCTTCTGCGACCTACTTGCACGTGTGTTCGAAAAGTAGAAGAGTCTTTCTGTCCAACAATCAGGCCTTTCACTTCCTGACCCATATCCCACCAATAGTTTCTGCTGTTTTCTCTGAGCCCTTTGTTCTGTTTGCCCCATGCTATTTGTCTGTCTGAAACATTGGTTGGTAAACTTTTACTTTTGCCCATGCATGGGGTGTGCGTGCCTGTGTGTATGCTTGTTGGCAAGTATATGAGTGAGGATGTGTGTGGAGGCCACGGTTGCTGTTTATGTCTTCCTTACTCTGTTCTTTTGCCGAAGAGGGTCCTTTCACAGAACCAGGGCTCAAAGCTTTAGTCACCAGCTCAGCTAGTCTAGTTAGCTAGCCAGTTTGCCCTGGGATCCGTTTCTACCTTCTAAGCAGTGGGGTATAGGCAGGACACATGCCTGCCCAGGTTTTACCTGGAGTTTCTAACCTCATCTTCAGGCTTCTGCAGTAAGAGCTTTATTCTGGAATTCTTTTAGCAAAAAAAAATTTAGTAAATTATTTCTACCTTATTTCTAATTTGTATATCAGGTTATGACTGTTTTATATGTTATAAATTACATGCAAAAGTCAACAGAGATTTTTTTTTTAAAAAAGCCCAGTATTTTAAAATAACTTTGAAATGGTTCAAAATATGCCCTGCTTTTTAGATATTTATGCCTGCAGGCTGGTGTCACTGATAAAGCTCTTGTAGGTCTCTTCAAAGCTCAGCTTACTTTGATGGTGTGAAACTATAGCTAACAGAGAGACACAGAACTGAAGGGAATCTCATCACAGGATTTATTTGTTACATGATGGCACACATTTTTTTTTCTTTTTTTCGGAGCTGGGGACCGAATCCAGGGCCTTGCGCTTGCTAGGCAAGTGCTCTACCGCTGAGCTAAATCCCCAACCCCGATGGCACACATTTTTGAGTCTGTAAATTATGCAATGGTTTTTTAATTGACCTTCCACTAGCCACAATGTCCATTAGTTAGTTGTTCTTGAAAACAGTAGCCAGAGTAATAAATCTGCATTTTAAGAGCTTCTCAATGGGCTGCTGAGTTCACACTGCACATACCAGATGTCCAATCATTACCTCCTTCAATTAAAGATGGGGGGGTGTCCTTTTGAGTTACTTGTAGAGCACTAGAATGCCTTGGGGCACAATTGGCAACTTGAGCTCTATTGACTTAAGGACCCTTGGTCAAGATAAACAAAATCAGTTTAACACACAATAGTTGAGAGAAGAAAAAAACAGGACTACAGTAGCTAAGAAATTATCTGATTTCTTTAATAATTATGGGTTGCTGAAAGTTGGACATGGGTATGATCACTCCTGCTTTTTTAGTCTTTTCATGTATATGTGAGTGTTGTGTGTGTTTCACATGTATTTGTATGCAGGTGCATGTGAGCATGCATGTGAAGACCTGAGCCTGATGTCACATAGCTTCCTAGATGGCTCTTCTACCTTCTTCATCAAGGCAAGGCCTCCCAACCAAACTCAGGGCTCACCTATATGCTAGTCTTGCTAACCAACCTGCTTTGGGGATCCCCTGCCGCTGCCTTCCAGGACAGGAGTCCCAGGCATGCAGGGGCCCACCAACATTTGTTTGAAGTCTCCGGCTTACTAGTGCTGTAAAGGCTGAGTCCTCTTTCTTTGCCCCCTTCCTGTTTTTATTGTTTAATGTGATAAAAATGTCCTAAATGGTTGCTTGGATTGTAATCGTTTTAACAGATGGATGAATTGCATATAGCTATGATCCAGTGGATGGTAAACTTGCTGACCGTAATGCTTCCTGATTTTACTGAGAAAATCACTCTCCCAAAGATGAAGGGGGACAACTTAGGGTTTGCCGAGGAAGAGGAGCGTGAAATAGGAGTCGCGGAATTAGAGATAAACGCGGTCTCACTGGCCAAGCGGCTGGCTCGGTACTCCAGCCACTTGCACAGGTAACTCCTCCTCCCTGCGCTGCTGTCCACTAAAGACTAATACATGTAAGGTAGGGCAGATATTGAAGTAGCAACAATAGGGTGATTTTAAGGCCTTGAAAGAAATTCTACACTGAAGCATGGGGGCTGTTAAGTTCAAGGCCAGGCTGGCTGTGTAACAAAATTCCTGTCCCAGAAAAAGACTGAAATCCTAGTTTACAAATGTTCCGAGGTGAAAGGAACGTGGTAGGAAGGCCATAGGGGGAGATATTTAGCAAGAAGAACTTACTGTCCTGGTGAAGCAGTGTTATGATTATTATGGTAAATTAACATGGTTAATGGTGTGTGGATTTTATGCACTTAAAGGATCAGTAATGAGTAGAACATGCTGGGCATATTAGTCAGCTTCTCATTGCTCTAATAAAATACCTAAGATAATTAATTTATATAGAGAAGAGTTTTGTTTCAGCTTCCAGTTGGAAATGTCCCAGTCTGTGGGCCTAAAGCCAGGAGGCCCATCGTCACTTCAAGCATCTGTGGGAGAACAACTTCCTCATTTCATAGCAAGGAAGCAAAAGGGAAGAGAATGGGAGAACATAGCCTTCCATGGGCACACCTCCATGCACAGAGACCTAAAGGCCTCGACTAGCCCCACCTCCTGCAACTTTCACTATCTCCTAATAGTGCCATCTTGGCAGGAGAGGACCAAGTCTGTATAGCATGTGACCCTTTGGGAATTACAGTCTTCCAAGTCACAGCACAGAGCTTATGTGAGCTCACTGCCACTGTCTCATCTGTCTGCCTGTCTGCCTGTCTGCCTGTCTGTCTGTCTCCAGCTGCTGCATAGGCATGGTAAGAGCAATGGCCCTGAGTAGAGCTGCCCACTTACAGAAGAATCCTGCTAAGGACCGCCAGGAACTGGATAGGATGAATGTAAGCCTTAGCTTTGTTTTGTTTTGTGGTTAGTGGATTTTCCAGGTCTAATGAAATCAAAACACAATGTACATTAAAATTATTTGAATTAAATAATTTTATAGTTCTAAAATATTCATGCAGTCATTAAATCATTCATTATAATAAATTATAATTTTATTATAATAAAAGTCATGTGTAGGCATAACTTTTTTGCAACCTAATTTTTTTATTGGTTTTTAAAATTTACATTTTAAATGTTATTCCCTTTCCCAGTTTCCTGTTTGTAAACCCACTATCCCATCCCCCCTCCTCCTCCGTCTATGAGGGTGTTCCCCCTTCCCAATCACCCACCCCTTCCTGCCTCCTGGCCCTGACATTTCCCTACACTGGGGCATCAAGCCTTGGGCAGGACCAAGGACTTCTCCTCCCATTAGTGCCCAACAAGGTCATCTTCGGCTACATATGCAGCTGGAGCCATGGGTCTGTCCATGTGTACTCTTTGGATGGTGATTTAGTCCCTGGGAGCTCTAGTTGGTTGGCATTGTTGTTCTTATGGGGTTGCAAACCCCTTCAGCTCCTTCAGTCTTTTCTTTAACTCCACCAATGGGGACCCCATTCTCAGTTCAATAGTTGGCTGCTAACATTCGCCTCTGTATTTGTCATTCTCTAGCTGAGCCTCTCAGGAGACAGCTATATCAGGCTCCTGTCAGCATGCACTTGGCCTCAGCAATATTATCTAGGTTTGGTGGCTGCAACCTACTTTTTTTTTTTTTTCCTTTTTTTTCCGGAGCTGGGGACCGAACCCAGGGCCTTGCGCTCGCTCGGCAAGCGCTCTACCGCTGAGCTAAATCCCCAACCCCTGCAATCTACTTTTAATAAGGGTCCAACCCCTCCTCTAACCCACCACTCAGCAGAAGTAGTTGAAGAGAAAAGTCACTAGGATGTGTGGGAAGTGGACCTGTTCTTTGGGGCTGAGCTCGATCTTTGGCAGCAGTTCAGTCCCGTAGCAAACATCAAATACAACTCAGCAGCTGCAGTCCTAGACCTCTGGGCAGGCAGACACCACACAGGAACAGAACTCCCACATTCTCCAACTACATCCCACCTTCTATTAGCCTATTCCTCACAAACTTAATAAATTAACCTATCTATGAAGTTGGTACCCTCATGATAAAATTCCAATAGCACCACCAGGCAAAGACAAAGAGCAACACAAATATATATGTATTATATACATATTTATTTATATATGTATTATATATAATACATATGTGCACACATATACACATATATACAAGTATATATAAATATATACATACATATGAATATATATACATATATATAAAAGTAAATGCACACACATTTTTTTTTCTCTTGATGGACACCTAAGTTGTCTTCAGCTTTGACTATTATAGGCAAAGCTCCAATGTACTTTAATGCCCTAATCTTTGAGCAGACATTTACTTTCTTCTCTTGGAATGGGATATGTATATTTCCAGGGTGACTGAACCATGTTTATACTCCTGTTGTTAGGGTCTGTGATTCCGGGAAGAAAGACCCCAGACTCCATTAGTATGCAAAAGCAGGGTGTTTATTCAGCTGAATTTTCTGTATGCAGGGGTCTGCCCATTCAGGAATGGGGCCCCTGGTGGACTCCCAGGCCCAGCTTTTGTTGTCAGTCAGGAGAATTCAGGGAGGGGCATGTGTCCTTTTACTTGATTGGTCAGCTCTATCTCTAGAGGTCTGACTGACAGTGCTTAGGCTCTGGAGACTTCCCAGGGGGTGGCTTACTCATTCTAGCTACCTATTCTTACTTCAGGCCAGATGACAGGGTGTCCTCGCATCGGTTGCTGTGGCTGTGATTGGCTGACCACAGGTTCCTGGATCCAGATTCTCATGCCTGGGAAACAGAATCTTAGGCCTAACTCAGTCTCCCAAATTGTCAGTGTGCAGCCTGTCATAGAGTCGGCCGGGCTCTGGCTAACGCAGTCCTCTATCAGCAGTAAATAACAATCCTTTGTTTCACATCCTCGCCGGTCATTGATGCAGCCCATATTTTAAGTGGTAGACATTCCCATAGGTGGGTAGCAATAGGTTATCATGGTTCTCATTTGCGTTTCCTTAGTGACCGATGATGCTGAATTTCTTTTCTTGTACTTACTCTTTATAGGCATGTCGTCTTTGGTGAAAGTCTGTCTAAATTGTTGGCCCATTGGTATTGGCTCGTTTCCTTATTAAGTACTAGAAACTCTTTATATGGTCTGGGTAATAAATCCTATATCCTATGTATTATTTACAAATGTTTCCTCCAGCTTGTGATGTTTCATGTTTACTAGGACTTTGAGGGCTGGGAGGATGGCCCAGCAGGTAAAGCACTGGCTCGCCCATGCCTGAGAACTGGTATTCAGATCTCCAGAACCCATGTAATGCCAGGTGTGCATGGCAGTCTGCCAACAATCCCAGAGCTGAGAAGGCAGAAACAAGATCCCCAGACGAAGCTGGTTGGTTAAACTAGTGGAATCAGAAGACTCTTCCTCAGTGTGTAAAAGTGGGAGAGTTAACAAGGACAACACCAGATGTCAACCTCTGAACTCTGCACATTCACAGTTGTACATAACCCACACAAATACATATCACAACATGTGTCCACAAACATGAGAACACATCTCAGACATGCATGTCACACATACATATACATACAAAAATCCCCCCCCCCCGTGATACCTTGAGAGACAGGAGGTTCTTAACACTGATGGTGATCTAGCTTTTGTTTTATGAGTCTTGTTTTTCGTGTTACTTTAAAGGAAAATTTTGCCTAACAGCATCATAAAGATTTTTCTCTCACGTTGTCTTCTAGATATTAAATAGTTTTTGGCTTTATTCTCAGGTTTATTAACCATTTTGCATTAAAAACATTTTTTAAAGCTGTGTTGCCAGTTATGGTTCTTTTTTGGCCCATGTGTATCTGATTATTGTGATGCCCTCTGTTAAAAAGACTGTCATTTATCAAGAGGCCTTGCTGTCTTTGCTGAAACATCTATTGAACATGTATGTGTTATACTGTAGCTCTATTGGTCAACATGATCACCATTACTAATCTTCATTATTTTTATCATAAATTTTTAACCTCATAGTTAAAATCCAAAAATTTGTTTTTAAAGGTTATACCAGATCCTTTGTTTTACCATATGTAATTTAAGCTTACCAATCTCTTCAAAAGGTGTTGAATTTTTTTTTTTTTACACTTTAACTATTGGTCAGTGGGTGGAGAGTTGACCCTCTAACTACCTTGTGTCTTTGGATCTGTTAATACAGTGTGTGTCTTCATTTGTTTGTTTCATTGAAACTGTGGCTTTCAGCAAACAGTTCTTACTCTCATCAAACTTATCCCTATTTTATGTTGGTGTTACTATACATATTCAGTATTTCATACTGAGAATCCAATGAATACTTGGTTAGTACAGATATATACACAGTGCTTAGGAAGAGTTTCATATAGAACTAAAAACCATAAATGAGCTTGCTACTTGTATTTGTTTCCTGAGGAGACATAACACAAACATTTCTATTTACTCCAGGTAAGGAGCACATGACACACCAAAATAATAGTCATAGCAATGTCCAACTTGGTGTATCAATGAGTTTTACTGGGGCTACTTATAGGAATACGAATGAGAGGTTACTCAAAGGAACAGAAATCACTTAAGGACAGCTGCAGTACCAAAGTCCAGTCCAGTATGGATGGCAGCTCCCAAAGCTGGGAACCCAGGTCACACTGTGTGACCTTCAGACTGGTCACAAGTAGAGTGTCTTTCCCAGTTGGTTCAGTTGGTCTGAGCCTTTCCCAGGCAGAACAATTGGTCTTTGCTGCTAGGCTTACCTGAATGGCTTTACTACTTAGATACTCTAGGGGAGAAGAAAAGAAGTGAATATGATCAGTTTCAGGGACTTCCTGAAGCTATTTTGAGCTATTTCCTGTTTCAACCTTAGAGGAACCTCTCACAAAACACTATTGTTATTAGCAAACAACCATGTTGACATGGTCAGTCACATAAAATTTATTGGAACAGATCATTTAAGGGTTAGTAAGCCCAAGAATTCTGTATCTGGTTTTATGGTCCACACTTACCCTACCACAATGCAAATCAGAAACCCTGTCAGTGAGGCACAGTGTGATCAGGCCTACATTTGTAGTAAGACACTTCTGTGTGGTCTTTGAACTGAACACAGAGGAGTTACAGAGGAATTGTGCTGAGCAATGCAGTGGGAGTCGTGAGTTGGCATCAGTTGATTTCCCCTCATATAGTAATCATGCTGTCTCTTCCCAGAGAGAATGTTACGATTGGATCAGCACATGCTCATACCTCATTTCTGACATCAAAGGCAGGAGAGTACGACTACTGTCATATGAGGAAGCAGAGAAGCTGCTCGGGGAAGAGGTATTTACTACATGCTGCTGTCATTTGGTCTGTAAGGAAATGAACGGAACAGTCGCTTTTCCTGTATCTCAGGGTGCCCCGGTTGCAGCATCTTTCTGAAACTGCTCTTCTCCATCCTCACCATAGACTGCTGGAAGAGAATTCCTTTCTGATCTAGAGTGTCAGCAGCTCTTCCTCCTCCTCCCCAGGAAGAGACTCCTCCACTCAGTGTTTAAAATAAATTTAAGACTCCCCCACCACCCCGTGTGTGTGTGTGTGTGTGTGTGTGTGTGTGTGTGTGTGTGTGTGTGTGTGTGTGTGTGTAGGTTGGAAGAGGGCTTTGGATACCCTCAAGCTGGAGTTATAGGTGTGAGCTGCCAGCTATGGATGCTGGGAACTGACCCTGGGTCCTCTGCCAGAGCAGCCAGCCGCCTTAGCTGTTGAACCATCTTTCCAGCCCATTCAGCAGGTGACACGCAGCACAGGATTATGAATCTACCTCTCTCTGTTTCTATCTCTCCCTCTCCCTCTGTCTCTGTCTGTCTGTCTGAAACATGGTCTCGCTCTGTAGCTCTGGCTAGCTTGGAACTCACAGAAACCCACCAGCCTTTGTCTCCTGAATGCTGGGACCAAAGGTGTGTGCATCTCTAACTCTTCCCAGTGGTTCCATCTAACTTAACTGAAAATACTTTATAAACACGGACATTTCTCCCACTCTAAAAAACGTCCTTGTTTGTTGTTTTTGTTTTGTTTTGTTTTACCTCATTCTCACTGATCTTACCCAGGTCCTATGAATGCTGAGTAACCTCTGAGTCCTAGCCCCTGGCACAGGGGGGTCTGTTAAAATTCTAAGGCCACTGTGAGTCACTAGTAACTTTGTTGCCTGCTCTAGAATGTTCGGTTCCCCCATTTAACCTGCTCCCCTTTAGCATGTGGCTCTGTTAACTCTTCCTTCCTTTGGTTAACGCTCCTTATAAGACAAAGTTTCTGGATTTCATCCTCTTTGGTCTATTTACCCCTGTTTTCATCATCTACCTCTGCCTGTGCCTGGCATGTGGAGACTCTGTCCTTAGGGTGCACTTGCTACCTTTTGTACATCTCTACATGGTATCGTATCCATCCAGTTTCTCGTATGTCTGGGATGGGGTCTCTTGCAGCCCAGACTGGCTCAAACTGTTCAGGATAGGCTCCTCTTGGCCTTGAACTTGTGACAATCTTCAACGGCTTCTTAAGTGCTGGGATTACAGGTGTGAACAATCACTCCTGGCTAATCCTGTGTTTTTAACTACCACCTCCTTACTAGTGATTCCAGAGCAGTGCTCACTCATTTAATGACTGTCACATAGTCCTTCAGTCTCTGACTGACTGGCATTTACCTCTGGTAAAATCTTAAGAAGCTCCTGTTATGACAGCCACACCCTACAGTATGATCTGATGGCATTAATGCCCCTGGGTCTGAGAGGAAGGAGATGTCTCTAGACAAACATTTTAAGACTTTATATATTGCCTTTAAAAAAGTATGCATCCTTAACATAACCTTTTCTAGGTTGACCAGATTGTAGCCAGAATTATTTCTGGATTAACCACTGAAAGCTTTCACTGACATCATAAATCTTAAACCGTAGTATAATACTAGAAACTTGCTAAAGTAGCATGAGTGTGGTTGCTAACCTAGGGGAACCATGTGTACAGAATCAGCTGGGTATGGTGACAAACATCTAATTCCAGCCCTGGGGAGGAAGAGGCAGGATGATGGAGTTCAAGGTCATCTTTGGTTACACAGCAAGTTCTAGGCCAGCCTGTACTACAAAATACCTCATATCAAACAAACGACCAATACACAAAGTGTTTTAGAAAGTACACCTAACTCTAGAGACATGAGCACAGAAGGAGAAGGCACCTTCTAGGTGATTAACTCAATCTGATAGGAATTAGATTCGTGACTCTTAAGGGAGCACGCAGCACACTTGATCACTGTGCCCAGGTTTGAATATCTGCTGACAGAGACGCTTTCAAAAATGATGCATGTGGCTTGGATAAGCAGTTGGGCGTTGAATGTTAGTCTTTCTACTGAGATGAATGGGCTGTGTCTCCCTCTATCTTTTCCTTCCAACTGCTGATAGTTCCTTTTTTTTTTTTTTTTAAACATCTTAATTCAGGGCTTGAGTTAATATCTTTTGACATAAAATTTCCAACACTTGGCAATATTCAATCAAAGCCTATTTCTGGATTTTCTATTTTTCTTTGATCTGTTTATTCATGAACCATTACAACATATTTTCTTTTTAAGATTTTTTTTTTCCGGAGCTGGGGACCAAACCCAGGGCCTTGGGCTTACTAGGCAAGCGCTCTACCACTGAACCAAATCCCCAATCCCTCTTTTTAAGATTTATTTCTATTTTTAAAATTATGTGTGTGTGTATGTGTGTGTGTGTGTGTGTGTGTGTGTGTGTGTGTGTGTGTGCGCATGGTACATGTGTACGAGTGCAGGTGCCTGTGGAGGCCAGAAGACAGTGTTGGATCCCCTGGAGTTGCAGGCAGTTGTGAGCTGCCCGACATGGGTACTGCAAACCAACCCTACGTTCTCTGAAAGAGCCCTTATCTGCTGAGCCATCTCTCCAGCCCCACGCCACGATGTTTCATTATTGATGTTTTAGCGTTCAACAGAACCAGACTTCCTCATGAATCTTTAATCTTTCCAACATTTCTTAGCTTTTCTTACTTATTCTTTATGTAGTGCTACAATCTAACTCTAGAAAAATGACTTTTTAAAAACTAGTTTTAAAAATTTTTAAGGGGTTGGGGATTTAGCTCAGTGGTAGAGTGCTTGCCTAGCAAGCGCAAGGCCCTGGGTTCGATCCCCAGCTCCAAAAAAAAAAGAAAAAGAAAAAAAAATTTTTAAAATTAGTTCAGAACAGACAACTTTCTTTTTCTTTTTCTTTTTCTTTTTTTTTTTTTTTTGTTCTTTTTTTCGGAGCTGGGGACCGAACCCAGGGCCTTGAGCTTCCTAGGTAAGCGCTCTACCACTGAGCTAAATCCCCAGCCCCAACAGACAACTTTCTAATGCTGAAATGTCCCATCCAAGAACATGGGGGTATACTGTGTACTTTTATGCTTGAAAATGTTAAATAATTCGCTCATCTTGCATATTTCTTGTTAAATTTATGTCTGAATATTTTATTTTAATTTTTTCTTATAACCTTTGAATTTTAGTTTTATATGCTCTTTGAATTTACTCAGTCTTTATTTTTACTGTCTTTTCCTAATTTGGGGAGTGTTATCTAGATATCTTTTTTTTTTAAAGATTTATTTATTTTATTTATATGAGTACACTAGCTGTTTTCAAACACACCAGAAGAGGGCATCTGATCCTATTACAGATGGTTGTGAGCCACGTGTGGTTTCTGAGAATCGAACTCAGGACCTCTGGAAGAGCAGTCAGTGCTCTTAACCACTGAGCCATCTCTCCAGCCCTATCTAGAAATCTTAATGGTTTGATGTTTTACTATCAATTTTGATGCTTCTTTTGTTTGCTTTTCCAATACAGTCTTCCTCTGTGTAGTTCTGGAACTTGCTTTATAGACCACACTAGCCTTCAACTCACAGGAATCCCCCTGCCTGTGTCTCTTGAGTACTGGGACTGAAGGCGTGCACTACCACTGCCCAGCTCAATTTTGATACTTTCTAATGGTTTTTTAATTGTTAAATTGTGTTGAATTCTTCTTATTCAATGTATTAATGTATTTAATGATAAATAACAGATAGCAAGCAGATTTTTTTCTCTTGTTTCTTTTTAAAAGATGTGGTGTGTGTGTATGGGTGTGTGTGTGTGTGTGTGTGTGTGTGTGTGTGTGTGTACACTCATGCAGGTGACTTTTGGAGTCCAAAAACGGGCAAAGGAATCTTTGGAGCTGCAGTTACAGGCTGGGTGCTGAGAACTGAATTTGGGTCCTTAGAACAACAAGGACCTAAGCCCAGAGCTTTCTCTCTGGCTCCTTTGTTCTTGTTTCTGACTTTAGCAGGAAGCTTTTTAGTAATTTGTCTTTAAGATGTTGGAGGCTGGGTCTGGTGGCATGCTTTTAATCCTCATACTCAGGAGGCAGGCTGATCTTTTAAATTCTGCACAGTGAGTTAATTCTAGACCAGTCAGAACTGTATAGTGAGACCCTGTCTTGAAACAAAACAACAACAGCAACAACCCAACCAAGAAAGAAAGAAGAAAGAAAGAAAGAAAGGAAGGAAGGAAGGAAGGAAGGAAACTAGGGAAAACAACATTAGTAAAAATTAAAATCAATAGATTGACCTACCAATTAATGTCTTCAGAAATTTCAGCTCTTGCATATGGAGACTTTTTTCTTCTGCCTTATCCTTTAAATTTTTTGTTTGTTCTCCTCTCCTCCTCTTTTTCCTCTTTCGCTTCTTCTTTCTTATTGAGAATTTATCTACTGGTGGCTTTTTGCTTATCTGAAATATTTTTGCTTCAAAGGTTTGCAATTAGCTCTACAATTCCCTTAATACATTGATAACATTATTCTATTGATTTCTGTATATTACTGTTCCAAAATAAATGATGGAGAATTCAGCTGTCAGTTCCTTTGAATATAATCCATCCTCTTTCTCTGGTGACTTTTAAGATCCCCTTTTGCTTTTAGCATTCTGCACCCTCACTCTGATGTATGTGGACTTTTTTTGGTCAGTATTTGAATAGGCACCTTTCAGGCATTGGATAACGTTAACTCCTTTTCTCTCTGGGCTCTTCTGGTAACCCTCAGACTTCTGGGGCTACTTTTGGGATCCTTTTTCTTCTCTACTGTTTTATGTAACAAATTTCTGTCTTAAGTCATTGCACCACAAGTTTATGTGAAAATGCGATTTATTTTCTTGGCTTTAACTAAATGAATATAACTGTTAAATATTTAGCCCAAATTGAACTCTAGCTTTCAGATGCTTATTCACACTTAGCCATCTCCATAGTGCCTTGAACGTGCACAGCTAACTGAAACTTTTAGTCACATTTTTAAAAAATAAATGTTGCAGTTTTTGTCTTAACTAAGCTAGCTCCCAAATAATTGAGACAGGACTAGGAGAGTTATATAACAAGCTTTAAGGGCACAACAACTGAGCAGTACTAATCTATATTAATCCTCCAAACTAATCTGACTACCTTCTAGCCAAAATCCTCTCAATCCTTGCATTTTATGGCTTTCTCTGCTCCAGGTGTTTTTCCATGGTGTTTCTAGGACTCTTTCCGGAAGCTGATTCCTCAGTTTTTCTCTCTCTCCTCCTCTCTCTGGCTGGGAGGAAGCAGAGACCTTTTCTCTCCCTGCTCAGTCATTGGCTGATCAACTTCTTTATTGACCAATCAGGAAATAAATGGGGAGCAATGTTTACACAGCACTGAGGGACAGGAGTTGCAATCAGAACAAGGTTGCAATCAGATATGTTAACACAGAAATCAGCATTTGAATAATACAAGAATAATCTTTATAAAGTGCACATAACATTATGCCTACAAGAAGTCATATCACTCCCAAACCTGCTTCTTCAACCTTGCCCATTGTCATAAGACACCAATTATGTGTCACTCAAGATGCACCCTTTCCCTAACCATTTTGTGTCAGTAAGAAGCACTTTTTCAGTATCTCTGGACCACCCTTCTCTTGACGTTACAACACTGTATTCACTCTCTCCTTGGATTTCTTCCTTCCTTTTATTCTGATCTGTTTCCTATTGTGAGAAGGATCGTTTTAAAATTTAAATCAGATTAATTTAAAAATTGTTCTGCTGCCTTTTGGATGTCTTGTCACCTTTTGGAAACAATCCAGTCTCCTGAAATGACAGTTCAGTCCTGCATTAGGGCTGCACCTCTGCCATTATTGCCCCGATGTTGACTGGCCTTGTGCCACCCTGGTCTACAACATGTTGTAGCTCAGATGTTCCTGCCTTGGGCTCTGTCATAAGATTGTGCCATCTGCAAATGCTGACCTTTATGAGGACAGGAACTGCCCTGGACACCAGTTGTGTTCTGTTTTTATAAAGCTTTATTGTTATTTTAATTATCCATACTGGGTAGACTTGTGCCCATGAGTGCTGGTGCCTGAAGAGCCTGTCATATCTCCCTGGAGCTGTAGCTCCAGGTGATTCTGAGCTGCTGGATAAGGTGCTTGGAGCAGTTTGTGCTGTTAACCATTGAGCCATCTCTTACCCCCTGCCCTGTCTGTGTCCTTTTTCATAGCAGAATACTCAGTTGTAGGATTAGTGCTCATTTGCTAATATTTACATACATGAATTACATTGTGCAAATACATTGTCTAATACTGTTGGTACATTGCACAGGAAGCCACAAAAATTTATTTTGACCCAGAAAAACCTTCTCTTGGTGATGATACTGATGATGAAATTGACTTTAAGAAGTCTAAGATTCAAGAAAAGGAAGCACCACCACCACCATCTGAAGCAGCAGCAGAAGCAACAGAAGCAGGAGAAGCAGGAGAAGCAGAGGCAGGAGAAGCAGGAGAAGCAAAAACAGCAGAAGCAACAGAAGCAGCAGAAGCAACAGAAGCAGCAGAAGCAACAAAAGCAGAGGTTACAACAGAACAGGTAAGATTATTTGCTGGGCATAGTGATGGGTGCTTATAATCTCAGTCACCTGGGAGGCTGACACAGGACTCTTTTGTGTCTTGAAGTTCAAGACTTGGCAACTCAGTGAGAACAAAACAAAGTAATGCAATCAAAAAACCAAGAAGGCAAATAAAAATGACATGTGATTATTTAGCATAAGTTTCTTCCTTCCCTCTATCTTTCCAAAGACTAAGTGATAACAAAAATAGAAGATGGAAGTTGATTGCTTCAACCTCCTTTCCCCATCCAACTGTAGCCACACCACCTGCAGGTATACTCATCCTCCCAGGTGTAGCCACACCTGCAGGTATACTCATCCTCCCAGGTGTAGCCACACCTGCAGGTGTACTCATCCTTCCAGGTGTAGCCACACTTGAAGGTGTATTCATCCTTCCAACTGTAGCCACACCACCTGCAGGTATACTCATCCTCCCAGGTGTAGCCACACCTGCAGGTATACTCATCCTCCCAGGTGTAGCCACACCTGCAGGTATACTCATCCTCCCAGGTGTAGCCACACCTGCAGATATACTCATCCTCCCAGGTGTAGCCACACCTGCAGGTATACTCATCCTCCCAGGTGTAGCCACACCTGCAGGTATACTCATCCTCCCAGGTGTAGCCACACCTGCAGGTATACTCATCCTCCCAGGTGTAGCCACACCTGCAGGTATACTCATCCTCCCAGGTGTAGCCACACCTGCAGGTGTACTCATCCTTCCAGGTGTAGCCACACCTGCAGGTATACTCATCCTCCCAGGTGTAGCCACACCTGCAGGTGTACTCATCCTTCCAGGTGTAGCCACACTTGAAGGTGTATTCATCCTTCCAACTGTAGCCACACCCGCAGGTGTATGAGTACACCTTGTGACATTTTTTTTCTAAACCCAAATATACCCCATTAGCTTCACTCATTCACCTCTTACTAACAGCCACACAATCCACCCCACAGCCTGCTGCTGCTTTTCTCTCCCTTTCTTACTAGATTTTCCAAAAGGAAGTTTAACCTTCCCTTTGGTTGCCCCTGCTTTAGCTTCTCTGCTGTGGCATTCTCTCCTTCTCCCAATCTCTAACTTTTCTCATCTCTCTCTAGAGTTCATGAGGAATTTGTAGCAGTAAAATTCCATCCTGGACATTTAGAGTGGTCTTAAAAATACAATGACAGCTAACAGTAACAGTGTAGATTACGAGTTCTATGCTGTGCACGTTGCCTAGTATAACAACTTAGGGTACATATTGGCTTAATTTATAGAGAGGAGGTTTAAGCTCCGAAAGTTGATAGACTTACCTAAAACCATATAGTTTCAATTGGCAGAATCAGCATTCAAACCCAGACGACTGTGGCAGAGGAGCCCTTCCCGATTCCTAGACTGACTGTTACTGTCTCTGGCTTTGAGCCTGTGCTTGCCCAGTGTTCTCTGCACATCTTGATTTATGTCTCTGCACATTAAGTGTTGCCATGAAGACTGGCAAGCTGGCTGTCAACCTGAGTTCTAGCCTCAGAGGCCTCATAAAGGTGGAAGGAAAGAAGTGACTCCATGAAGAAGTTGCCTTCCTCCTTCTTTCACTCATGCATGCCTCACACACTAATAATAGTAAGTTTTTAAAATGTTAGTTTGACCCCAGATTATATTGTATTCAAAACAGAGGCAAGGGGACAGAACAGAATTATGTATAACACCCAGCCCTCTGTTTTCAAGCATTTTCTGTTTTATTTTTTGATAAAGTGCTTGGTTTATGGAAGACCAAATACTTTTCCACTTATTTACAGAACACATTAAAGTTATCACCACCTTTGAACTTACTTCAGGCCCTTTCCTCTCTACTTCATGAGTACCTATTCAATTTTCAATTTTTTTTTTCTGTGAGCAGGGCCCCCTTGTGTCTACACAGTCCTTAGAACACACCTTTATGCTGACAGCCATTGTATGCTGTGATTGTGCCTCCTATTACCTGCCTTTCTGGCTGTGCTGAGTTTCTGTATTAGTCAGGGTTCTCTAGGGGAAGGGAATATATATATATATATTATATTATATATTACATATATACATTATATTATATATGTGTGTGTCAACCTGTATGTATATACATATATATTATGTATATATATATATACATACATACACACATGCACACACGCACACACACATATATTATCTCTCTATATGGTATGATATATGGTTAGGGGTTAGTATTAGGGAGTCATATATGACTCTTATTTTTCCATCTTGACGTTATAAAAAAATTCTCATTCTTTTTTTCTTGTTTCTCCACAGAAAGCTCATTATAGGACCATGGTAGACTGAAGCAGCCCTTGCTTGGCTTCTAGCTCTCTGCAGAACACCATCACTTTAGGGGTCTGCAGTGAGCTTCAAGATCTACGAATCTAGCAGTTGTTCAGTCATATCTCAGCTGGCCTTCAGTATAGGCTTGAATCCTGAAGGAAAAGACTTGCTAGCAAGAGTGAGAGCAAGCAGGCAAAAAGAGAAGCTTCCTTCTTCTAGGTCCTTTATATAAGTTACCTATAGAAAGGAAGTGCTGGCCTATAAAAAGGACTTAGATAGGTGTGACCCAGATTAGAGGTGGATCTTCCCACCTCAAAAGATCTAGATTAAAACTGGGTTTTCCCACTTCAAATGATTTAATTAAGAAGGTGTGCCCAGCTGCTTTTGAGTATTAGTTCCTGATGTCCAGATGCAGTCAAGCTGATAGCCAACAGTAACTATCCCAGTTAGCGGTCTGGGATGAACCTCTTCATTTTACTCAAAATTGTCTCCTCCTGTCCCCAGTTCCCCATCCCCATCTTTGTCTGTGTTTGGAGCTAACCTTCAAACACTATTGAATAGAGACAAATGGGAAGCTAAAGTTTCAGACAGGGCTCTGGGTGACTTGCTGTGCTGTGTGTCACACTGACTGGCTAACAGGTCCTTGGCTTTCCTGTGCTCTAGGAACCTTCGACATCTACAAACGTGAAAACCATTCGATACATTAAGAAAGATGAAAATATTCATAGCAAACCTCTGCTTGAAGAAGGCATATTTTTAACCTGGGTATGTAACTTAAATCCAACTAGGAAATCTAAAACTACTTCATATTCTTTGATAACAATAAGGGTCTAATGTAGCTTTTAAGAGTTCTTCCCCGGTGATTCCTAGTTAATATATTTTGCAGATTTTTTTTTTCCTTCCAGCACTGTCTTTGGAAGCCTCTTGTTTTCCCATTTTGACTTAAAAAAAAAAAAAAGCAACTCAAAACCAAAACCAAGCCAAACCAAACCAAACCAAAACAAATTCTCCTCATTCTCTGTCTTCTGTGTCTCCACAGAAAGCTCATTATAGGACCATGGTAGGCTGAAGCAGCCCTTGATTGGCTTCTAGCTCTCTGCAGAACACCATCACTTTAGGGGTCTGCAGTGGGCTTCATTCTACCAATCTCCTGAAATCTGGTGCTACACTTCCTGTGTGCGTTCATAATGTGTATTTTTCTGGGTTGGGGGAGGAAACCAATATACATCACCAAATTGCTCCATTAGAAAAATTAGGAAACTTTCAATTGTTTGACGATGTGATTCCTTAGACTGGGTGGTTGCCTGTGGAAGTGAGGAGGCCTGTCAGCAGAGCAGTGGATGGCACGGAGAGCACTTAGGTGGTCAGGCCTGTGGTGGAAGTGTTTGCAATGAGTTCATCCAAGGTCATTGTTAGGCGATAAAATCCACCGAAGATAGAAAACCTTGCATAAGTCATGTGGGGCCAGCGGCACATTTCCCTGAAGCGGAGCCCTGTGAGGAGTGTCTGAAATAGTGCTCTATGTCTGTCAGCACAACTCTGAGGCAGATTCAAGGATGACGGTGCAAATGGAACACAGGATCTTAAGGCCAGTCCTTTGAAAATAAACTGCAGGGATGCCGGGCCCAGCCAACACAGTTCTTTCTTGAACTTGTTTCCCTGAAGTAAAAACCTGGCTATTCCATCTAGAGGAGGCATTGGGGTCAGATTTTGGAGGCAGGCAGGAAGCAGAAGGGAGCTAGAAGCCTACTGCTTATGGGGGCAAAACTGAGGACCATTGGTCTGGGGCTCACTGCTCTGGGGTGCTACCTGTGTTAACGTCTATCCTGTGACCCAGTGCCTGAGAAAGCCAGCCAAAAGGAAGAGCGACGCCGTTTGCTCCGGGGGTTTCAGCCCACCTCCATCCATCCCTCGGCTCCAATGTGCCGGTGCTTCAGTGTGCACACAGTGTGGCAGGAGGCATGTGATAGAGCAGGGATGCCCTCCTCAGTGGCAGGAAATGGGAGAGAGGAGGGTAGGAAGGGCATAGGAAGAGGGAGAGAAGGAAAGGAGGAAAAGTGGGAAAGGAAAGAAGAGGAGGTGAGAGGAGGGGGGAAGGGGAAGGGATAGAAAAGGGACCAAAATGTAGCCTCCAAGGTAAGTCACAAATGACCCAGCTCCCAAAATCTCCATTATGTCCCACACTGCCACAAGCGGGGAACCAGGTGCTTAGCATATGACCGTGGGGGACATTTCGGATCCAATAAGCAGTGCTGACTCACCTCTCTTCCTTGGGAAAGGCTTAATTTTATTAACTCTTAAAATGCTTGGCATAGCAGCATTTCGGGTCCCTGTCTGGGACACAATTATTTCAACATCTCATTGCAGAGCAAACTGAGACTCTGAGATTTCAGACCAACTGGTGGAGATACGGAATGTTTAAATTCAGCAGGTACCACCAGAGGGCTATGCTGAGAGGGCTCAGCACACAGGGTTGCCTGGAGCTCAACTATTCTAGCCAGCTAGCAACACATTAGAAACAGGCTACATCAGGGTCATCTTAAATTCTTGGGTCCTGACTGTCCACAAGGAATCATAGACATATCAGAGAATTTACCTGATCATATGTGAAAGCCCTTGGAGAGGCAAACAGGAGGCAGACTTGGGTTCTGTAGTATTGTTTAAACCCAAGATTAGATATTCTTCCCTTACCTATCGCTGGAGCTGAAGGACTGGTCTGAATTTTCACACCATCATACTATACCCCAGGCAGAGATAAGAAGAGCTGTGACTGATCTGTCCATTTTATAACAATAGGGAAGACTCCTTAAAAGGTGGCTTCAGAAAAAAAATGTGTCAAAAGCAGTTAGGGCACAAAATCTGGCAGGGAGTTTGGTGGTACGAATGGTAGCTACAGACAGTGGGCCTGGATACAGACCTTTGCAGAGGCACTTCTAAGCCAGAGAGCTTAGACCAGTCCAAAGCTGCTAGGAAGGCTGGGAAGAGTGAGCCCCACACGCCAAAGGTAGAAGGTCCCAGAGAGAGACGGGCTTAAAGCTATAGCGGACGGGTGTAGGTAAGGAAAGGCCGCATGCACCTCTGTGAGTTGTGCCTCCACATTCACCTCTGTCAGACACTCAGGCAGAAGAGGCTCATTTCCAGTAGGAGGTCATGAATACAAGCACGGTGTGCCAGGTACCAGTTGTGAACTCTGCTGCATACAAATCAGTGCACTGACACTGACCTACCCCAGTATTCTCTCTGCGTGCCAAGCTCACACCTTTGGGCAATTATGGCATTCCCTAAGGGATGTAAAAGTCTTGCTGGATTTTGCAGTGTTTTGCAGGAAGGAAGAGGAATTATGAACAGTGAATTATTAGTAACAAATGGTGAACTGTTTCCTTTAATTCATTAGAGAGACATGTTCACCCTTCTTACTTTCCAAGAATTCCCACATTTCTTATTTTGTTACTGTTCTCCTACCTTTCCTTCCCCCACACTAGTGTCTTTCCCTTTCCAATCTACCTGTCTCTATTGATTTGGAATCTGCTGTGCTATCAGCTCACAGGCAATGCCCATAGAGTTGTTGGTGATTGGGTTGTGAGCAGTCATCTACCAGATAAATATGAGCAATGGGAAAGAATATTTTAGACAATTCCTGAAGACACAGACCGATAACTGTCCAGTCACTTCACACATTTTCTTTGTCAGAGAGAATCAGCTAAGCAAGGTGTATTGGAGCCAAAGTATCTTGAAATAATGCATGTACTTGAACATATGCAGGACAAGCTAATGTAAGTATAGATACCACGATGGTAAGATGATAAAGCCTGTTGGCCAGAAGTGTGGCCAAGCAGCCCACACCTGTTAGCTTACCTCTGTCCTGCTTGCTTTGCTCTCACTAGTGGGATAGCTACCTGAAAATCATTGGCTTGAGGCAGTGAACTGTACTGCTGTGGCAAGAAAATCTTTCCTTAGCCCACAGTGGAGGTGGTAGCTAGTGTGGATATCTGTAATGTGTACCTACATCAGGAAGGAAGTTGCCTCCCATCCAAGTCAGTGGGAGACAACTTAAGGAAAAGAATGGACCTGGGAGAGAGTAGTGTGCTTGAGAAAGAATGTTCTCTAACCAGAGTTGGGAATACAATACAGCCAAGATGGCGGACAAATATGAGAAGACTCTCTCATACAGATGTGATGTGTACCCTACACTTAATGTTTGTTACATTTACTGTGTGTGCATGTATGTGTGTGTCTGTGTATGCCTATGTATGTGTGTGTTTGTGTATGTATATGGCTATGTGTATGTACTGGTATCTGTGTGTCTATGTGTGTGTATCTGTGTGCATGTATGTTTGTGTGTATATATATGTGTGTGTATATGTGTGTGTGTGTGGGGGGGGGTGCGTTGCATGTGGAGATCAAAGGACAGCTTCCAGAAGTCAGTTTGCTCTTCTGCCATGTAGGATTAATTTAGATTGGCAGGCTTGGCAGCAAGTCCTTAGGCCACTGACCCTTCTTACCAGTCCTACCATGTACTCTCATAAGTAGAAAGCACGTCTCATACTGGCTTTCTTGATTATAAATTCTAGTTTTAGAGGTGCTAGAAAAGAAAGGACACTGCTGAGTTTAGTTTGTTGAGTTCTATTAATTATGTGAAGCTAAAAGCAACTACTGATGAGGGTTCTCTGGCTATTGAATTATCTGAGATCTTCAGATAGACTGAAGTCCAATCTCACTAGAAGTGAGAACTCTGGTGACTCTGACATGGTGTGGAGTAGCTCCTAGGCCTCAGGTCTCCACTTGTGGCCAATGCCCCATGCCCCACGCCCCCACACTCAGACAGGCACATCTTCTCTCACGCTGCTCTCACAGGAGTTTCTGTGGGAAGGAAGGACCCCTTCTCACCACCCTCTGTTGTTATTTCCCTGGACTTCATCCCCACCAGACAGATGGATGCCAGGACCAGAGAGGCAGAGGAGAGGTTTGATGAGGTGAACGAGGAGCTTCATCACACCATCATGAAAAACAGAGATCTAGAGAAGGAGCTAGAAGAGCTGGTGAAGAAAACCATAAAGGGGTCACACATAAAGATAGAAATCCCCAAGGAGGAGAGCCCGGATAACAGGGGAGAGAATGAAGGAGATGAGCACAAACAAACAAAAAAGCCCCCAAAATCCACAAAGAAAGGTGAGACTCGTTTTTTACATTTTTATGAAGAAAACTTGACTGCACCACAAATATTTTAAGAGCATGAGTATTTTACATCTATTATATATGTATAGGAGCTCCACATGCACAAATACATGTATGTGCACCCTACAATGTGTGCATGTGCGTGTGTACCTACACGCGCGCGTGCGCGCACACACACACACACACACACACACACGAGCGCACGCACGCACAAAAAGTATAAAAGATAAAAAGAGATTGCTAGAGAATGACACCTGACATCAGCATCTGTCCTTTATATGTTCACAGGTGACCATCCCCATAATGCATGCACCACACACATACATGTATTGCACATACACATATACAACACACACATACACACACACACACACACACACACACACTAAGTAGCAATAGAGTTCTATAAATACACTTGTGGGAAAACATTTAAATTTGATAGTACATATATAGACATTCCTTTGAAGCTTGTATTTACTTCTACCTAATAATTTCATTCTGAAGAAATTATGTGGGCATTGTGGTGTGTGCTGTAGTCCCAGATACTCAGTAGGCTAAGGCTACAGCATTGCTTTGATCTCATGGATTTGACAACAGTCTGTGCAAAAGCAAGACACCATCTTAAAAAAAAACACAAAAACTAGGGCTGGCATGATAGCTTAGTGTCTAACAATACTTAGGCATTAGACTGATGACCTAATTTCAATCCCTAGAACCCATGTTAAGGTGGAGAGAAAGCACAGTTTCTACAATGCTGCCTTCTCACTTCCACATGTATACCACAGCACATACAACTCTCTAACGCACACACACACACACACACACACACACACACACACACACACACACAAGCAATACAGCAGGCAAACAAAGGTGAGTAGGTGGAGATGACACCCAGCTCCCACAAACAGCTGAATCCTTCAGACTACCTCTGTCACTTTCCCCTCATGTTTAGTCACCTTTTAATGTCCATGCTATGAGAGCAGGCTTGATGGCTAGAGGTCTCCTGTCCTCATCCCGAGATGCATCTCAGTGTGGGTGTTCAGAGAGCTAGAGAGGGTAGGAGACAGCAGACAGGCGCAGGAATGAGCAAACGAGGACACCGAAGACTAACTCTGCTTGAATAATCTCTTCTTTGTTACCAGCTGCGGAATCCTTTATCCTAGGACCATGAAATCAAGTAATTAACTGGCCACACGTAATTCTGAATAGCCAATTTAGTCATTAGTTGGATTGGACTTACTCAGGCCAAATGGCGTTTAATACTTTTTGAAGTTAAAAACTTTTAGCACATATAGGATACCAGTCATAACATATTCTAATCGTTTTTGTCTCTTTAGAAGCACAGTCGATGGACAGTTCTGAAACTTCTGGAAGTCGGACTAAATCTAAGACCAAACCCAAATAGCCTCTCCGGAGACTGGGGTTCACGGTGGCTGTGTCCGTGAACATGCCTAAGGATTGCTGAGCTGTAGCATTGGCAACGCGGCTCACCCGCTTGGGCTCCCTTAGCAACAGCCATTAGAAGCATGGCAGAGGCCATAGGAAGTCGGTATATGAGTTTACTTGTCAGATTAAAAACAGCTTATGAGAAAGTATGCCAGCCTCTTCAGTTGCTTTCCCCAGAGCTCTGTTAAAAGCGTTCATTTCTATGAAGAAAAAAAATGCCATAGACTCAGCTCTGGAAGGAAGGGAATAAGCAGCTCTAGGTCCTGACTCAGCAGAGAGGATCCCGTTCCTTTGCGTACATATCAGCACAGATCTGAGTTTTCTGATTGTAGGCACTCTTACGATCTCGCTGACCTCCATGATAATCCTTTAAGTAGGTAGGGGGAAATGCTATTGATCTCATTTCTTAGACAATGAGACTGAGGCCTGGAAGGGGCATCCGTCCTCCAGAACACACAGACCTGACAGTGTCAGAATCCCCAGCTGGCGGAATTTCCTGTGTACTGTGTTCCCAGCCCTGGCTCCCACAGCTTCCTCAGCACAACAATGTTTCTGGAAACTCACCAGAATCAGTTTCTGTCTTTGACGACCTCATTCACTGGTCCTTTTCGTGCTCCTGACTGTGTACAGGCATGGAAGATGGTCTTATAAGAATAGGCTGGGAACGACAAATAGATTCTGTGGCTGTCGCTCTATAGGGCTCCTTCCTACTCACTGCTTCTGCTCTTCTTGGGTTTGTGTATCTTCCCGCTCCAGTGGTTACTGGAAAGATTGCTACATTTGTTTTGGTTCCCCATGGCTGGTGTTCCTTTGTTTTTCTTTCCTAGATTTTAGACCTTTGCCTGATCTTTCAGGTCAGAAAAGCACTAACTCCAGAGTTCCCAGCTTTATTTATGTTGAATCCCTGGACAGTCTTGAGGGATGGGTTCGACATTGCTTACAAGTCACCTATGCCGGGGTTGGGAATTTAGCTCAGTGGTAAGGCCCTGGGTTTGGTCCCTAGCTCCGAAAAAAAAAAGAAAACAAACAAACAAACAAACAAACAAACAAAACCAAGTCACCTATGCCAACTGCACAGAGTCAATTACATGTTGTTCTTATAGGAAAGAGAACACGAACTTCTTCAGGCAGCTGGGTATGCTCATGGACTAACTGACAGCCCCAGCTAAAGCCCTTGCTTACAGCTTCTGCCTGCCTGCTCACGGCCCTGCTCTCCTGCTCCCGAAAGACATTCCCCATCGACACTGGCAAACCTAGGGGCTTTTAATTTTTATACAATTACGGAATACTTTTTATTGATTTTCTACTCTGTAGGAATGAGTAGACATCTCATACAAATTAGCATAGCCCATTGTTGAGCACGAGAGCCCTGTCCCACAGAATGTGTCAAATCATATCAACTCCATCAGGTAGAAGATACTGTCTCTAACTTATTACTGCTACCCTGATTATAATGACATGTTTACTATCCAGTACTTTATTAGTTGGTTGTAAGTCACAGAAACCCACTTTTAGAGGATAATTTATTGGAAGGATTGGGGGGCATTCAGAGAATTGAAATCTTTAAAAGCCAAGCTGGGGGAAGATAGGGGCACTCAAGCTGCAGAAGCCCTGTGGTTCAGACTGCACCCGGATCTGAAGGGACCCGGTCAAACAGCTCCCTGCACCCAAATCCCGTGGGAGGGAGAACTAGACCTTCAGAGGGGCAGACGCATAGAGAAAAACGCCTAGCGCCATCTGGGCCCCCTGTGGACAGGGACCCAGAAGTAAGGGCAGGCTTTTCTGGTTGCTGCCCTTACAGAGAGATGAAACCTAGCTCTGAGGAGCAACTTCAGGCCTGAGACCAGAGGTAAGACCAACTTTTCAGCTCCAAGTGACCTGTCTGGTGGTGGCAGGACACACGCTCACAGGAACAGCTGAAGACCAGTAGACAGGAACGACTACACGCCTGAAAGCAGAACACTCTGTTCCTATAACTGGCTGAAAGAAAACAGGAAAACATGTCTACAGCACTCCTGACACACAGGCCTATAGGACGGTCCAGCCACTGTCAGAAATAGCAGAACAAGGTAACACCAGAGACAACCTGATGGTGAGAGGCAAGCGCAGGAACTCAAGCAACAGAAACCAAAGACTACAAGGCATCATCAGAGCCCAATTCTCCCACCAAAGCAAACACTGAATATCCAAACACACCAGAAAAGCAAGATCTAGTTTCAAAATCATATTTGATCATGATGCTGGAGGACTTCAAGAAAGACGTGAAGAACTCCCTTAGAGAAATGCAGGGAAACACAAGTAAACAAGTAGAAACCCTTAGAGAGGAAACACAAAAATCCCTGAAAGAATTATAGGAAAACACAATCAAACAGGTAAAGGAATTGAAAATGGAAATAGAAACAATAAAGAAAGCACAAAGGCAGACAACCCTGAATATAGAAAACCAAAGGAAGAGACAAGGAGCCATAGATACAAGCATCACCAACAGAATACAAGAGATAGAAGAGAGAATCCCAGGAGCTGAAGATTCCATAGAAATCATTGACACAACTGTCAAAGAAAAACTGTTTACTGGCCCAAAATATACAGGAAATCCAGGACTCAATGAGAAGATCAAACCTAAGGATAATAGGTATAGAAGAGAGTGAAAACTCCCAACTCAAAGGGCCAGTAAATATCTTCAACAAAATCATAGAAGAAAACTTCCCTAACCTAAAGAAAGAGATGCCCATAAACATACAAGAAGCCTACAGAACTCCAAATAGATTGGACCAGAAAAGAAACTCCTCCCATCACATAATAGTCAAAACAACAAATGCACAAAACAAAGAAAGAATATTAAAAGCAGTAAGGGAAAAAGGCCAAGTAACATATAAAGGCAGACCTATCAGAATTACACCAGACTTCTCTCTAGAGACTATGAAAGCAAGAAGATCCTGGACAATGTCATACAGACCCTAAGAGAACACAAATGTCAGCCCAGGTTACTGTATCCTGCAAAACTCTCAACATAGATGGAGAAACCAAGATATTCCATGACAAAACCAAATTTATACAATATCTTTCTACAAATCCAGGGCTACAAAGGATAATAAATGGTAAAACCCAACATAAGGAGTCAAGCTACACCCTAGAAAACAAAAGAAACTAATCATTTTGCAACAACACAAAGAGAAGACAAGCACACAAACATAATCTCACATCCAAATACGAACATAACAGGAAATAACAATCACTATCTCTCAACATCAATGGACTCAATTCCCCAGTAAAAAGACACAGATTAACAAGCTGGATATGTAATGAGGACCCTGCATTCTGCTGCCTACAGAAAACACACCTCAGAGACAAAGACAGACACTACCTCAGAATAAAAGGCTGGAAAATAACTTTCCAAGCAAATGGTCTGAAGAAGAAAGCTGGAGTAGCCATTCTAATATCAAATAAAATCAATTTTCAACCAAAAGTATCAAAAAAGATAAGGAAGGATACTTCATATTCATCAAAGGAAAATCCACCAAGATGAACTCTCAATCCTAAATATCTATGCTCCAAATACAAGGGCACCTACATACATAAAAGAAACCTTACTAAAGCTCAAAGCACACATTGCACCTCACACAATAATAGTAGGAGATTTCAACACCCCACCCTCATGAATGGACAGATCATGGAAACAGAAATTAAACAGAGATGTAGACAGACTAAGAGAAGTCATGAACCAAATGGACTTAACAGATATTTACAGAACATTCTATCCTAAAACAAGAGGATATACCTTCTTCTCACCACCTCATGGTACTTTCTCCAAAATTGACCCTATAATTGGTCATAAAACAGGCCTCAAGAGATACAGAAAGATAGAAATAATCCCATGTGTCCTATCAGACCACCACGGGCTAAAGCTGGTCTACAATAACAATAAGGGAAGAATGCCCACATATACATGGAAGTTGAACAATGCTCTACTCAATGATAACCTGGTCAAGGAAGAAAGAAATTAAAGACTTCTTAGAATTTACTGAAAATGAAGGTACAACATACCCAAACTTATGGGACACAATGAAAGCTGTGCTAAGAGGAAAACTCATAGCTCTGAGTGCCTGCAGAAAGAAACAGGAGAGAGCATATATCAGCAACTTGACAGCACACCTAAAAGCTCTAGAACAAAAAGAAGCAAATACACCCAGGAGGAGAAGAAGGCAGGAAATAATCAAACTCAGCTGAAATCAACCAAGTAGAAACAAAAAGGACTATACAAAGAATCAACAGAACCAAAAGCTGGATCTTTGAGAAAATCGATAAGATAGATAAACCCTTAGCCAGACTAACCAAAGACACAGAGAGTGTGTCGAAATTAACAAAATCAGAAATGAAAAGGGAGACATAACAACAGAATCAGAGGAAATTCAAAAAATCATCAGATCCTACTACAAAAGCCTATATTCAACAAAACTCGAAAATCTGCAGGAAATGGACAATTTCCTAGACAGATACCAGGTACCAAAGTTAAATCAGGAACAGATAAACAATTTAAACAACCCCATAACTCCTAAAGAAATAGAAGCAGTCATTAAAAGTCTCCCAACCAAAAAGAGCCCAGGTCCAGATGGGTTCAGTGCAGAATTCTATCAGACCTTCATAGAAGACCTCATACCAATACTATCCAAATTATTCCACAAAATTGAAACAGAAGGAGCGCTACCAAATTCCTTCTATGAAGCCACAATTACTCTTATACCTAACCCACACAAAGACCCAATAAAGAAAGAGAACTTCAGACCAATTTCCCTCATGAATATTGACCCAAAAATACTCAATAAAGTTCTTGCAAACTGAATCCAAGAACACATCAAAACAGTCATCCATCATGATGAAGTAGGCTTCATCCCAGGTATCCAGGTATGGTTTAATATATGGAAAACCATCAAAATAGTCCACTATATAAACAAACTGAAAGATAAAAACCACATGATCATTTCATTAGATGCTAGAAAGCATTTGACAAAATTCAACACCCCTTCATGATAAAAGTCCTGGAAAGAACAGGAATTCAACGCCCATACCTAAACATAGTAAAAGCCATATATAGCAAAACCAGTAGCTAACATTAAACTAAATGGAGAGAAACTTGAAGCAATCCCACTAAAATCAGGACTAGACAAGGCTGCCCACTCTCTCCCTACTTATTCAATATAGTTCTTGAAGTTCTAGCCAGAGCAGACAACAAAAAGAGATCAAAGGGATACAGATTAGAAAGGAAGAAGTCAAAATATAACTATTTGCAAATGATATGATAGTACATTTAAGTTATCCCAAAAGTTCCACCAGAGAACTACTAAACCTGATAAACACCTCAGCAAAGTGGCTGGGTCTAAAATTAACTCAAATAAATCAGTAGCCTTCCCCTACACAAAGGAGAAACAAGCCGAGAAAGAAATTAGGGAAACGACACCCTTCATAATAGTCCCAAATAATATAAAATACCTCGGTGTGACTTTAACCAAGCAAGTAAAAGATCTGTATGATAAGAACTTCAAGCCTCTGAAGAAAAAAATTGAAGATCTCAGAAGATGGAAAGATCTCCCATGCTCATAGGTTGGCAGGATTAATATAGTAAAAATGGTCATTTTACCAAAAACGATCTATAGATTCAATGCAATCCCCATCAAAATTCCAATCCAATTCTTCATAGAGTTAGACAGAACAATTTGCAAATTCATCTGGAATAACAAAAAACTCAGGATAGTTAAAACTATCCTCAACAATAAAAGGACTTCCGGGGGAATCACTATCCCTGAACTCGAGCAGTATTACAGAGCAATAGTGATAAAAACTGCATGGTATTGGTACAGAGACAGGCAGATAGATCAATAGAATAGAAATGAAGACCCAGAAATGGACCCACACACCTATGGTCACTTGATTTTTGACAAAGGAGCCAAAACCATCCAATGGAAAAAAGATAGCATTTTCAGCAAATGGTGCTGGTTCAACTGGAGGTCAGCATGTAGAAGAATGCAGATCGATCCATGCTTATCACCCTGTACAAAGCTTAAGTCCAAGTGGATCAAGGACCTCCACATCAAACCAGATACACTCAAACTAATAGAAGAAAAACTAGGGAAGCATCTCGAACACATGGGCACCGGAGAAAATTTCCTGAACAAAACAATGGCTTATGCTCTAAGATCAAGAATCGACAAATGGGATCTCATAAAACTACAAAGCTTCTGTAAGACAAAGGACACTGTCATTAGGACAAAACGGCAACCAACAGATTGGGAAAAGATCTTTACAACTGATAGAGGGCTTATATCCAAAATATACAAAGAACTCATGAAGTTAGACTGCAGAGAGAAAAATAACCCTATTAAAAAAATGGGGTTCGGGGTTGGGGATTTATCTCAGTGGTAGAGCGCTTGCCTAGCAAGCCAAGGCCCTAGGATCGATTTTCGGCTCCAAAAAAAATGGGGTTCAGTGCTAAACAATGAATTCACAGCTGAGGAATTTTTAATGGCTAAGAAGTACCTAAAGAAATGTTCAACATCTTTAGACATAAGGAAATGCAAATCAAAACAACCCTGAGATTCCCCCTCACACCCGTCAGAATGGCTAAGATCAAAAACTCCGGCGACAGCAAATGCTGGTGAGGATGTGGAGAAAGAGGAACACTCCTCCATTTTTGGTGGGATTGCAGACTGATACAACCATTCTGGAAATCAGTCTGGAGGTTCCTCAGAAAATTGGACATTGTACTACCTGAGGACCCATCTATACCTCTCTTGGGCATATACCCAAAAGATGCTCCAACATATAACAAAGATACATGCTCCACTATGTTCATAGCAGCCTTATTTATAATAGCCAGAAGCTGGAAAGAACCCAGATGCCCTTCAACAGAGGAAAGGATACAGAAAATGTGGTACATTTACACAATGGAATGATAACCAGCTATCAAAAACAATGACTTTATGAAATTCATAGGCAAATGGATGGAACTGGAAAATATCATCCTGAGTGGGGTAACCCAATCACAGAAAAACACACATGGTATGCACTCATTGATAAGTGGCTATTAGCCCAAATGCTTGAATTACCCTAGATGCACAGAGCACATGAAACTCAAGACGGATGATCAAAAGGCAGATGTTTCACTCCTTCTTTAAAAGGGGAACAAGAATACCCTTGGGAGGGGATAGGGAGGCAAAATTTAGAACAGAGACTGAAGGAACACCCATTCAGAGCCTGCCCCACATGTGGCCCATACATATACAGTCACCAAACTAGACAAGATGGATGAAGCAAAGAAGTGCAGACCGACAGGAGCCGGATGTAGATCTCTCCCGAGAGACACAGCCAGAATACGGCAAATACAGAGGCGGATGCCAGCAGCAAACCACTGAACTGAGAACGAGACCCCCATTGAAGGAATCAGAGAAAGAACTGGAAGAGCTTGAAGGGGATCGAGACCCCTTATGAACAACAATGCCAAGCAACCAGAGCTTCCAGGGACTAAGCCACTACCTAAAGACTATACATGGACTGACCCTGGACTCTGACTTCATAGGTAGCATTGAATATCCTAGTAAGAGCACCAGTGGAAGGGGAAGCCCTGGGTCCTGCTAAGGCTGAACTCCCAGTGAACGTGATTGTTGGGGGGAGGGCAGCAATGGGGGGAGGGTGGGGAAGGGAACACCCATAAAGAAGGGGAGGTATTAGGGGGATGTTGGCTTGGAAACCAGGAAAGGGAATAACATTTGAAATGTAAATAAGAAACACCCAATTTAATAAAGATAAAAAAAAGAAAAGAAAAGAAAAAGAAGAAAAAAAAAAAGCCAAGCTGAGACTAGTGACCAAGCACCTTTGGAAGATCTCTAGTGTAATGATTGCTGTACCGTATCTTTGCAGTGTTACTATGAAACAAAATCCCAGCATTTCTTTCACCTTTATCTTATTCTGCCAAGGTCCCAGGTTCCCAAGAGACAGAAAGTCTGTCTCATGGTCACACACACCATGGACACACTAAGGCTGTTCTGGTTTCCTTTCTGTTATGATAAAATACTGACCAAAAGCAACTTATGTAAGGGTATAAGCTGCCCCCACAGCAGATAGGGCAGTCAGGTCAACCCTCCACAGACATACACACCAGCCAGCCTGATCTGGGCAATCCGTCAGGTCAGACTCCCTTCTCGGCTAACTCTAGGATGTGTAACGTTGACAGCTAAATTTAACAAGATAGATGTTTCGTGGGAAGTTTTTCAGTCTTTCAGACCTTGCTGTATACTTTCTTGAGTCTCTTAAGCAATGTTGAGAGAACTCTTTGTTTTCCGTCTCTGGCATCAGGCTATTGAGGCCACTTGTGTAAAGGCAGACCATCAGATGGGCAGACACAGCCATGCGACCTCATCTCTAGGAGAGAAGAAACTGATTGCCTATCTTGTGGCTATGATAAATAATTGAGAAAAACAATGTATCAGGAAGATGTGTGTGTGTGTGTGTGTGTGTGTGTGTGTGTGTGTGTGTGTGTGTGTGTGTGTTTTGCCTCATGGTTTCAATCCAAGGCTGGCTGATCTATCTGGGCTTGAGGTGAAGCAGACTATCATGGTGGTGGGAGCATATGCTAGAAACTGTTCATCTTGTGATGAACAGGGAACAGAGAGTAACTGGAAGAAACCAGAGACAAAATAAACCCTTCAAAAGCATGACCTCATCTATCTACTTCCCTAATTCACCACTTCCCAGTAGAAATGGAAGTGGGTCTGTGTTGCCTGTCACTGAAGTCAAATGCAGAAACAAGATGAATCGTAAAACTGTACTTTATTCAGTGAGCAAGCAACCCGAGATGACAGTAGATTATCGTCTCAGACTGTTGTCATCACTACCTCCAGCAGATGATACAGGGACAGGTGGAGATGGCAGGGGACAAAAGTCAGTCAGTCAATCACGCCAGACTCAGTCTTGCCCCTTAGGTTAAGAGGTCAGCCATGTTTTGAGACCTGTGATGATGTCTGTCTTCTCTTCCTATCATTCCTTGTGTTTTCCCCTCTTGGTGTAGATGTTTGAGCCCATATACTTATTGAATCTCGAAGTCGTTAGTTTCTGTTGGTATCAACAGTGTTCTCATCCAGGAGAACCAAGGCTGTGGAAGGTGGTTAACCCGGAGCAGACTGTCAGCAGTGTATGTATGCTAAGCTATCATCAGCAGTGTATGTATGCTAAGCTATCATCATCAGCAGTGTATGTATGCTAAGCTATCATCATCAGCAGTGTATGTATGCTAAGCTATCATCAGCAGTGTATGTATGCTAAGCTATCATCATCAGCAGTGTATGTATGCTAAGCTATCATCATCAGCAGTGTATGTATGCTAAGCTATCATCAGCAGTGTATGTATGCTAAGCTATCATCATCAGCAGTGTATGTATGCTAAGCTATCATCATCAGCAGTGTATGTATGCTAAGCTATCATCATCAGCAGTGTATGTATGCTAAGCTATCATCATCAGCAGTGTATGTATGCTAATGCTAAGCTATCAACGCTATGCATGTTTAGAGTCCTCTTGACAATGCTGAATACAAATGTGTCTTTGTAACAGAGTATGAAAGTGCCCATACCTGTCCTTTCTGTGCCCTATCATTCCTGACTATCAGTAGTAACCCTTCTATCCATAAGATCTGTATCACATACAGGATATGATCCTGACACATATCCCTGGTTGATTATCAACATAACTTCTTCCCTGTAAAAATTCTCCGGCACACAGTTGTATACATTGTACATGGCAGCGAGCAATTAGGATCTGGCATGAAAAATTCTGCAAAATCACAGCTATGAAGTAGCAATGAAGATAACTTTATGGTCACCACAACATGAGGGTCACAGCATTAGGAAGCTTGAGAACCACTGGTCTAGGCTTTAATTACTTACTTTTTGGAACACTAACACGAATGACTCAATTTTTGTTGTTGGTTTTGAGAGAGGGTACTGCTGTGTAGACGCGAAGGTTAGTTTTGTTAGCCAACTTGATAGAATAACCCCAGAAGGATTAACGAGGGGTTATCTGCATTAGGGCTGGCCTATGGGGATGCTGTAAAGAGATGATGTGTAAGGTAGTCAGTGTGGGAAGATCCAGCCCATGGCAGGTGGCAGCACTCCCTAAGCAGGGAAGCCCTGAACAGATGAGAGGATAAACTGAGCTGAACTCAAACAGCTACGAATCAGGCACTCACTGCTTTCCACACTTGACTGGGCCCTGACTGGTCACCTCAGGTTCTTGCCTGCATCTCCACCCATTAAGTGACTAAGAGGTGCTTTAAGTTCCTGCCTTACCTCTCTACGTGATGGACTGGAACCTGGAGCCGTGCACCTAAAACAAACTCTTTCCCTTTAAGTTTCTTGTTGCTGGAATATTTTAATCATAAGAACAGAAAAGACACTGGTGCTGAGGAAGTGGGGTCGTCGCCACATCGTGCCGACCACGAGGCTTTCATGCCTTTGGACTGCTTTTTGAGTGAGTTTGGGAATTTAGGCTGGAAACGTTGTTAAAAGCCAGCAGTAGAGCTTAGCGGGCTGTTTCAGTGGGAGTTTGGAAGAACTCGGAAAGGGGAGAGGCCTGTATCTTAAGCCCTGTCTTTCCTCTCGGTGTGATAAGCACAGTGACAGGCACTCGCAGAAAAGGCTGGGGGACCTCGAAGGCCTTGCTAGGAAATGCAGTGGAGGGTATGTGAACTAAGTCTTCAGAAATCAAAACTGGACCACATGTCAACCCAAAATTCTTTTTTTTTAAAGGTTTTATTTATTCATCTTATATATGATGAGTACACTGTCACTGTCTTACACACCAGAAGAGGGCATCGGATCCCATTACAGATGGTTGTGAGCCACCATGTGGTTGCTGGGATTTGAACTCAGGACCTCTGGAAGAGCAGTCAGTGTTCATAACCACTGAGCCATCTCTCCAGCCCCTCAACCCAAAATTCTAAATCTCTTTCTTTCCTGTAATGAATGATGAGACGACCCACTTGTGTGGCTGGATGTCTTCTCTGCCATTTCACTGTGTTCTCATGCGTGTGTCCATCTTGTGACATGATACACTCAAAAGGCAAACAACAAGGGCAGGGTGGGCCTGGGCGTGGGGACCGAATGCCTCGCTCAGGGATACGGCTTTATATGGTGTATTCCCATTACTCTTGTCCACTTGCCCCTATAGCATAGGAGAGTCCTTCCTTTTGGGATTTAGTGGTTCAACAGGTTTGGGAGAACTTGGGTAGTTGATGCTTCCTTGTGCTCTGTTGCTGGGAGAGGAGAGAAGGTTCAGCATGTCAAAGGGTAAAGGCAAAACCACGGTGGACGGCTTGTCTGTGGACAAGGACTGAAGAGTGTGCAGGTACCGGAGCTGGACAGCAGCTGGGGTGCCCGACAGAATCTCAGCCGCCATCCTCAGGGACTCAGAGGCAGCTTTTTCCCCTTCGGCAGCAATCACCTACAGAAAGCACACGAAGAAACCCAACATGGCCATGCTGCTCACTTCACGGGGGTCTCAGGTGCTCGACTGCCACAGCGACCGCCCGCAAACAAGTACCACACACCGACCAGAGCCAGGCATTGTTAAACTTGGGCCAGTAGACTCAGCCTCTCCCTGCTGGAGTGTGAGCAGATTAAACTAGCGATCAAAAGGAAAGGCGGCTTCAGTCATGGGTCCTGAAGGACACGGATGGAGTTTAGGGGCTCTGTCGATGTGTGCTGGGCTTGAAAACTGAGGAGGATCCTGCTTGCCGAGTGAAGGACAAGTTTGTCAGAGTTCCAAGGGACAGACTTGGAATTATAACTTGGTCAAAAAGAATGGGCAAAGCGCTTCAGAGCGGAAGGCTCTTGGCACCCTCTCACAGATGCCACTCAACACTGGGCACAGATAGCTGGTTCAGAGATCTAGATGTAAGTGGCCTAATTTAAAGATTACCTCCTCCCTTGCTCTTAAAGGCTTTCGTTACTGATTCTTTTATATGGTCACAGTCTTTTTCTTCATTAACTCGGTTATTTGAGAGGAATCTGCCCCTCCATCCCTTTATTAGGGATGACAGGAGCCTTGGTCATCCCAGGATCCCAGGCACTGGAGAAGAAGGATAGTAAAGGGAGACTTTAAGGAGAGCGGGTAAAAGCAGAAGAGGAGGGGACATGTTAGCAGAAAGTTTGGGGAGAGGTTGAGGTACTGCACTGTCAGACCTGTGAACACACTATCAATAGAGGTGGGGACATAGCCAGATTCTACCCAGTTCCTGGACTAGTGTGGACCACTGGGTTCTCAGATGCCCTTCAAAGGCCTAGGCGGGAGGATGGGTGCTCAGGAAGGCCTCACCCGCACTTTGGCCTGTCTTTGTGCCTCAGCTTCCACAGCCAGAGAGTGCTGAAGCCCAGCTGGCAGCCGTACATCCTTACTGAAAAAGAAGACAGAGAATATAGGTGTCACCCTGACCTTAGCAGCCAGGACATTCTCACAGACTTGCCCCTGTCTACGGTGGTTTCACAAATAGCAATTAAAAAAAATGTATAGTCTATGTGCATGGGTATTTTGTCTGCACGCACATCTGTGTACCACATACATGCCTCTCACCCATAGAGGCCAGAAGAGGGCAACTGGAGTTATAGATGGTTGTGAGCTAACTGATGGGTGCTAAGAATTGAACGCAGGATCCTCTGGAAGAGTAGGAGAAATCACTGAGCCATCTCTCCAGCTTTGAAAGCAAAATCTGAATGGACAGATACAGCTGTTCTTAAGGTTCTGACATGGGAGATAGGGAAGAGCACATTTGGTGTCACTATGGAGGCTGCCTGGGGCTATGACATTCTAATTAAACAGGCCATATTTTATGTCCAAAATCTGTGGTCATCTTTCTCACTTAAGATCTCACATTAATCCAAGCTATTAAAGTTGGATAATGAAAAACAACTTTGAAGAGCCACACAATTAAAAACAAAGATTGGAAGAATTCATCTAAGTTTATGAAAGAATATTGACTTCAAGAGAAGGACTGAACAAACGAGAACAATTCTAGGATTCTGCGTAGAAAACATAGAAGTAAAATTTCATCACAGCACTTTCCTAACAACACTAAAGGTGTTTTCACACTGAGGAAAGTGAAAACCAAGCTCTGTATGGTCAGGCAATGCAGTAATGTTTGACTCTACAATAGAATGAAATGCTGGTGCACACCGCACCCCGGGTGAACCTTGGAAACCTATGCTAAGTGGAAAGAAGCAGACAAAAGTCTTTATGCTATGACTCCATTTCTGTGACACGACCAGAATAACAGGCACACCCACTGGAGGGACTCACGGGGCTGAGGTGAAGGGATTAGAGAGTTCTTGCTCATGGGTTTTGGGGCAGTGATGTAAATATGAAGTTAGATACTCAGGATAAAGCCACTAAGCTAATGCAAAAGCATGGTTCAAACGCTAAATTTTACAGTAAAAAGGCCCCTTACTGCATTATTAGAAACCAAGAGGATAGTTTGCTTAGAGGTCCTAGCAGTTGTATCTTGACTATGAGATGACCGGTCATCTTTCTCTAATATCAATGTGGCTACAGT
Source organism: Rattus norvegicus (assembly GCF_021556685.1). Lineage (NCBI taxonomy): Eukaryota > Metazoa > Chordata > Mammalia > Rodentia > Muridae > Rattus > Rattus norvegicus. The sequence goes on along the minus strand of NC_141546.1, from coordinate 71,046,666 downwards.
ATTTGAAATGATTTTTAAAATATCGTTCTTGCTGGTTATTTTCCTACCCACATTTCAGTTCTCTCCACTTTGATGCCCCAAACACAGGTCACTGAGTCCAAGGCAACCTGTGGAGGAAAGAGCAGACATCAGTGAGCCCTGCCTCCCCGGGGTGTGGGGGAAGGATAAGAGCCCTCTCCTGCACCACAGGCCATTGCTCTGTCCTCAGAACACGCCCTTCCACAGGACACTGCTTTTTAAAGTCACAGGGCCTGGGACAGAGACGCTTAACAGGACAGTGCAGTGCTGTTAAATAACCACCGTGGATCTAAAGCTGACGTGGGAACCTGAGTAACGGCTCCCAAACAAAGATGCTTATGTCCCCAGGACCTGTGGCTGTCTGGGAAGACTAGGATGTGATTAAATCAAAGGTTTTGAAGGACATAATCGCAGGAGTGTTTATCCAAGAGAGGGTTTGACTCTGGAAGACAAGGCGATGAGACAGTGAGCACAGGGCTGGTTCTCTGTGAAGGCTGGGGCTGGAAGGCAGAGGAGGAATGAAAGTGATCAGAGGCTTAGAAGGTTGTGGATTCTATCTCAGCCTCCACAAGGAATCTGCCAAGCTCATGCCTAGATTTGAGCCCAGGGAAGATGACTCTGCACTCTGATCATCAGGACTACAAAAGAGTACAGTAAGCTTGTGCTGTTTGAGGCACCAGGGTTGGGGGGATTTGTTATGTGAGTGATAAGGGATTAGTACAGACGGTATTTTTTTTTTCTGTTCGTTTTAAAACACACTCCTTAAATAACCTGCACCCCTAGGCTCAGGCCCTGCCATATGGCTATCATTTTTAGGATACTTTCATTCCCTTAACGCTGATGCCATCGGGCTCCTCATGCTTCTTAGCCTTCTCTTCCCTGCACAATTAAAGTTGGAAACAGAACTAGAGAAACTATCTGGGTTCTGGAAATGGATGAAGGGTAGGGCAGGGCAGGCCAGTCCATGTTGGCCTGGACTCCTTTCAAACTAAGCTTCCAGTAATTTCTTACTGGCTAAATCCTAATTTCAGTGCATTGCAAATCTTAAGAAGGACCAACCAGTTTGAGGGAGCAGGTGTGAGTAAGAAAATATTATTGAGAAACACATCGTAGATGAGGTGACATCGTAACAAACAACTAAGATTTGTCCTGTGGTGAGAAGAACTTCAGGCTGAGGAAATAGCTCAAGAGGAATTTGTGGTGGGGGAGAAAGAAAGCACTGTTGCATGCTGGGCGAATGCTGAGTAGGTGGGAGTTTGAGAATCAATAAAGAAAGGATAGTAGGGTGCAGGTTACAACAGTCGGGCCATTTCTCGATTCATTGAATCTTCTGCACTATGCCAAGTCCTTGGAATACACAATCTGGGGAGACAGATTTAAGTGCTTAAATCACAACTCATTTTAACAAAATTGAGCTTGGACATCAATGGCCTGGCCTTCATCCCTCAGAGGTGAGGGATGAACAAGGAGGAGGCTGAAGGGGACAGTGGGGAGCATGCTAAGTGGCTCATGTCAGCGTGGGGCTCCTGCCTGCCGCTCATCTTTGTGTCTTTCCAGCTTCTAGGTACTTTCCAGCTCCTTCACCCATCCTCAGTCTTTGGTCCTGTAGCTCCTCCATTTCACATCCTTCTTAGCTGCCTTCCAACCCAGGTTTGGTGTCCCCACGACTGCAGTGCTGGGCTGGGTCCCTGGTAGTAACTGCTCCCTGACTGGCCAGCTGCCTGTGGCCCTGCTTTGCTCTCCCGGTATCTCTTGCTGCCTTGGTAATCGGGGCGTCTACCCAGGCTGTAGATGAGACTGCAGAGCTGACTGCCTTTAATTGCAAATCAATTAAATATGAACAGCTGGGCAGCCAATGATGAAAGGGTAGGTGATGTCCGGTCTCTGAAAGTCTTACGTGAACTCACCACTCGTTACCTTTGGGCATCCTATGCCTGCCTCTCCAGCTAGAATCAGCATCTGGGAACCATCCTAGTGCATTGGCTTCAACCATCCTGCTCACCCCCACCCATGACTGCTTCGAACACTCGGTACTCAGCTGATGTTTCAGTGTGCCGAAGGTCACAGGGGAGTGACCTTAGGGAAGGGATGGAAGCGAAATCTGTACCCAGGCCAATGATGCCACTGACTGATTCCCAAGGAATGGCATCTCCAATGGCTGAACACCTTGCACATGGCACATTTAACAAATGACCATCCAGTGTTAAACGCATCTCGGTACCTTTACATCTTGGGCAATGCTCTTCCTTTCCAGGAGAATTTCAGTGAGGGATCGATGTGCCAAGAGGCGCTTCATGGTGGTTTGCACCAGGAACTGGATGGCTTTGGACACATGAGCTAGACTGCTTAGAAGAAGGGAGGCATTTTCCATGCGGTAGTAGCAGACAGCGTCTATCTCCATTATGAACATATCTTTGGTTACCACCTAAGCGGGGGAAAAAAAACGTGTGAATGCAGGCTGGATTCCTATGTGGGAGAGGGGAACTAAATGCATTTAATACTAAGTATTTTATAGGAGTAAGATTATAGTATGAAAATAAAGGAGTAATGGAAGGTTGATTCTTATCCAAAGTAGATATTCTTTTTTAATGCATGGGGATTTTACCAAGCATGGTAAAGAGTCAGGCATGGTGGTGGTTGCCTCTGGGAGAAGAGAAAGAGGAAAGAAAAATAAGCATCCTCTAAGGGAAGCCATTTATATTCATCAAAAGGAAGACTAGGAAAGAACTTTAAGCAAGGTGAGAGACAATTTGGGAAAGGCTTTATCTCTGATAAAGAAATATGGATGGTACTCAACACCACTGATCATTAGGGACGTGCCAATCACCTGCTCGGGAGGCTGCCATTAGGAAAATGTAACAGGGGCTGGAGAGATGGCCCAGCCTTTAAAGCTTAGGCTCACAACCAAAACACAGGAAAGTATAGCCGAGGTGGGGAAAGGGAGTGGAGTTCTGAAGGGAATGTGGGGAGGCTGTGACCCGTCACTGCTGCTGACTCGTGGGATGGTGCAGCACTGCGGGATGCAGCTACCCAGCAGGGCGACTCCCCCAAACTTAAAAAGAGCACAGTCAGGTGTTTGTCGGCCACGTGCACACCTTCAAGTTCTCTCCATACACATTCTTCAGAGAGAGGTCTAATCCAGCCTGTAGCACCCTGTGTTCTCCAGAACCACAGAACCAATAGGGAGAGGGAGAGGAAGAGAGAGAGGAAGAGGGAGAGGGAGAGAGAAAGAGAGAGAGAGAGAGAGAGAGCATGCGTGTGTGTGTGTGCGCACGTGTGTGTGTGTGTGTGCGTGTAGCTTGATGACTTTTAAAGGATTAGTTCATGTGATTATGGAAGCTGGTAAGGCCAAAATTCGCAGTCTGGAGCCCCCAGGAAAGCATTTACATTGTCTCCTGGAAGAAAACTTCCTCCTCTTCAAGCCAAAGTCAGTTCTTTAAAACTTTCAACTGACTGTATGAGGGCACACCCACATTGTCAAGGGTAAGCTGGTTTATTAAAATTTGCTGATTTAAATATTAACCCAATCCCCCCAAATACCTGCACAACGTCATCCTGATTTGTTTAACTAAGTATAGGCCAAATGACTGAGGCCTAGCTTAGCCGAGTTGATTAATTACAAGATTAACTACTATCAATTCCTTTGCTCATTTTTGAAGGTTAGATTGTGGCTTTTGCTGTTTGTATTGATCTGAATGAACTCCCTCTACATCCTATATATTAAACTCTTATAAATTATTTGAAAACATGCTTTCCTACTGCATAGGCTGCCTTTCGCTCTGTTGATTGTCTACTTTGATGATTGTGCTTTTAATCATCTTTTGAGCACGGTCACCTCGCCTTGGAATTGACTTGGATGGGAGAGCACGGGAAGGTCAAGACGAAATGCGCTATGTCAGCTTACCTCATGGAAAGGTATTTCCAAGGTCTGGAGACGGAGGTCAACCTTGTGATAGGTGTCCAGGCAGGGTAGAAAAAAGAACAGGCCTACGAAAGGGCATGAAGGAGGGAACATGTGAACAGCCAGTGTGAAGACTGTTGGAGATGACCTTTTCAGAGCCAGGCTGCATGACTGGCTTAGCCTATGGGACCCAGAGACTGCTGGGTAGCTTCCTTGTAACTAAAGAATTGTCCTGTAACTCACTATTCATCTGGGATGGTTCTGAAGGTAAAGGAGGTGGCAGGGGGATACATTGTTAAAACTAAGTGCAGCATATCAGGTATAAAGGGAGATTGTTCTAGAAAACTAGGCCACTTGCTCACTTTAGGATCTTATTGACCCTTCCAGATCTCTTACACACCTGTCTCTCCAGTAGATTCAGTCTCTGTAAATTCATATGCATGGATGTTAACCTTAATGTGTCTTAGAGCCTTTTAGGTTCTGTATAAAATTGTATTCTGTGAAAGTAATAGTGCTTCAATTTAGAGCTGACAACCTCTGAGTTATTTCTGAGAATGCCCCAGGATCGCCAGAGTAGCAACATCATGGCAGCTGCTTTGTGTTGGCCAGTTAGTCCTCACTTACCCCAGATGGTGTACATACTCCACGTGCAGCCTCTGTAGATTGTTTCATTGACAGTTTCCTAAAGCCCACCAGATGATTTAAGACTGTGGTGTTTGTATCCCCCACCATCACCCCCATAGGCTCATGTATTTAAAGGCTTAGTCACTAGGAAGTGGCTCTATTTGAGAGGATTAGAAGAATTAAGAGGTGTGGCCTTGTTGGAGGAACTGTGTCACTGGGGGTGGACTTTGTGGTTTCAAAAGCCCACGGCAGGGCTGGGTGATTCTTTTCTCTCCCTCTCTGTTTCTCCACCCCCCACCCCCCACCCCCCGCTTATAGATCAGAATGTAGCTCTCACCTATGCTCCACTGTCTGCCTGTACGCTGCCATGCTCCCCACCATGATGATAATGGACTAAGCCCCTAAAACTATGAGCAAGCCCCATCTAAATATCTTCATTAATGAGAGTCACCTTGGTCATGGTGTCTCTTTACAGCAGCAGAACAGTGAGTAAGACCGGGACCCTTCAAGAGACACAGCCTTGTGGAGACTAGTGCCAGCTCACAGTACCAAGGATGTATGGGGGAACAGCCAGTTAGAACCTTTCCTCAGCCCCCAAAGCGAAGGTTCCTGAAAACCAGGGCCATAGCAAGATGTAATGCATTCTGGAACTCCAGAGTCTGGTTTGATGTTGTGTGGACTTGTATATTGGGTTCTGAATCTTGAAGCTCTGATACATGTGTTTCCTAGACAGGTCTCCATTTTTTTAACTTGTTCTTGCAGGCATGGCTGAGGACTTAGACTCCCTCAGTATATGTATCATGGGATTTCACTCTTTCTTATGCCTTCTTGGCTGTCTCCAAAGGCGAACTACTAGACTTAGACTAACCATACTTCTATCTATATGCCCTGGAGTTTGGCTGGACCTGCTGTGGGCTTTCAGATCCTAAAGATCAGGAATGCCTTATTCCTCTAGTCCCCGGTAGTTAGTGCACCGTCTGAGACACTAGGATTCAGTCTGTGCCCCGTCTCCCAACTAAACACGTATTTGTTACTAGATACTGAATTTTGCTTTGAGCTTAATCCGATCAGCTAGGATTTTCCCTGAGAAGTCACAGGATTCTGACGATCCACACACTGTACTCAGACCAACACTGGGCTCAGGCCAATCCTTAGCAATGGGCCTGAAGCTAACTTGCTGTGCCAACTAGACTAGCCCTGGTGTAGGGCTCTCTCCACACATCGTCTCTCTTGGCCACCTGTGACCTATTAATAATGCTTTCTGATGATTTAATGACAACCTGCCCTATATTTAATAGATTAAAGCACAAATATATTGAATCAAATAACTTCATGTAATATATATGCATGGACTAAAGAAATCATCAACTCATGGGATGGGATAAGATTTTAAAAAACAGAGGATAATTCTTACCAGGTCCTTTGGCTCTTCCAGGAAGCAGATGTCCCAGTCGGAATATAATTACTCTTTCGTATTCTTGAACAACCTAAAAGGAAATGCAATGCTTTTAAATGACTTCAGAGGGGGAAAAAGGTTTCAAAAGACCTGTGCATGAGAGTGATTCTAGGTTACAGGAGTCTTTTGTTAGCCAGGCATTAGCCAGGCATGATGGTGCATGCCTTTAATCCAAGTACTTGGGAAACAGAGGCAGAGGCAGGCAGATCATTGTTAGTTCAAGGCCAGCCTGGTCTCTATAGTGAGTTCCAGGAGAGCCAGAGCTATAGAGAGACCCTATCACAAAACAAAACAAAACAAAACAAAACAAAACAAAACAAAACAAAACAAAACAAAACATCCTTTGAGAACTGAGGGCTGGGCAAGGTGCTTTTCATACCAACTATCTCACCACTTGGGGGAGGCAGAGGTAGGAGGATCACCCATGTGGTGTGTTCTATATTGCAGATTCCAGAATAACCAGTGTTACACAGACTTTGTCTCAAAAAGGAGGTAGGAGGAGGAGAAGGAGAGACTGCCCAATGCACGGTGTAGTAAGAACCCAGATTTGAACACGTAGAACCCATGTAAAGCTGGACGTGGTAGTGCATGTCTACAACCCGAGTGCTCCTACAGTGAGCCAGAGGCAGAGACCGATGAAGCCTAGGAAGCCTGTGGGCCAGCCAGCCTGATGTATAACAAGAGACCCATCTCAGACAGGAGGAAGGTAAGGACGCCCAAGGTTCTCCTCTGTCCTCCTTAAGTCAAGTAGTCCACACACACACACACACACACACACACACACACACACACACACACACACACCAGTGACAATCTAAAATCTATACACAGTAAATACAGACACCAGTGAGACAGGACCTTGGCTGTGTTAATGAAAATGTGAAATGAAACGATTGTATGCCAACAAATTAGCTTAGAGAGACACAACTACACACATATGCACACGTATGATTTGCTAACATATTGTCCTAGCCATGACAGAAGACCTACACCAACATCGTACCTGGGAAGTGTAAAAGTGAAATGCAGACAGTCCCTGGAGCACAGGGAGGGCAGGGAACAGCAGGTTGGGAGAATGAAAAAGGCTTCATGTTACACTGAGCCAGGTCTTGAAGGAAGGAGAGCTCTCTTGGAAGGTGGGGAAGTATCAAACACAGACTGAGACTGGCCTCGTTTGGGCTATGAGAGACAACAGAAAACCATCTTGTGGGGTTGTGTGGGAACTCACCTTTATGCAGAACCAGATGGAAAAGGGAAACGTTACGATGATGAAGATCAGGGAGGAGAGGACAAGAAGCCACTCGCAGGCCCCTAATCCAGAGGGCTTGATCCCTAGGGAAGCAATGATGTTGAAACATCACCATGCGCAGTGAGCAGCATTTGTCAGTCTAGAGCTTAGTATTACAGTCAGAGCTGTTTGGAGACACGTCTGGGAAAGCTGGAATGAGCCGGGCATCCAAATGACCAGAGTTCCCAGGTCTGGGGTATCATCCGTGTGAAGGATTGTGTGGACCAATGGGAGGCAGAATAACCTGGACAGGCAAGGGGGACTGGGGGACCGGAAGGCCAGGGGGACCAGTTGGTTCCAGTTCTACTTCCACTCATTTCAAAAGTCCATGGATGACTTTGAAGCAGGGCTCAGGATCTTTTGAAAACTCAATTTCCCCACCTATATAATGGGATGTTGACTGATTACAGTCTCATAATAGCTAACTAGCGAGCTGTATCCGATACATCAGTTCAAGGGTGAGAGGGCATATACACATAAAGATGCTAGCTTGTGCTCGGCATGTCTGAGGTTTCACTGTGTGAAGTGTCTACAAGTTCCTGGCACTGTCTGCCATGCCTGACATTCTTTAGCGTCCCTTTAATGGACTAAGGCGTTCTGCAGTCTTTGGAAGTCATCCATTTAGCACAGTGTTAGGCTGTGTGTAAAACGGTGTTGTGGAACCGGGGTGCTTCACATCCACCATGCTTTGACCCAATATCAGATTCTTCAGAGAACATCTAGGCTTCAGGGCTGGGTTGGGACAGTTAAGGTGACTCACCACTTGGATTGGGAACTGGCTTTTCTATCTTTTCTAGAGCATCGTGTAAGCTGCCCCCCACCCCGTTAATCCTGTTCCTCTCGTACGTTCTGTCTAGAGCAAGCTATTTACTCAAAGCATTTTCTCTCACCTGTGATGTGTAACTGAGGAAACAAAGCACCCAGTGTGTGCCTGCCACATAGAGAGGGCACCACAAACGGGGCTCCCTCTCTTGCCTACTTCCCTGCTGTGATCAGGCATTTCTACAGCATTGAACCCAATGACCTCTCCTAAGGACCAGAGGGTTACCAGGCAAAAAGTACAAGCGGCAGGGTGCATTTACACTACGGTGCAGATGTCCGTGAACAGTAGCTTTCTGTGATCCAACATACATTGCATTCCTGTAACTAGGAAATGCTAACTCTCCACATAGCCAGCAGACAGCAACATAATATGCTGCTCCTTACTTTCCTCAAACATATGCCAGTCTTTAATGTGGGCATAATGACTTTTTTTTTTACATTTGTTATGAAGAGGACTGGAGGTGGGTAACTTTCCCCCTAAGTGTGGTATCCACGGAGGTAAAAGGGACACCTTTGTTCCTACCCTCTACTGTGATACAAGAGTGTTCTTTTTTAGCTCGCAAGGACTTAGCTGAGATTGTGCAAAGTGCGTTGGAAGGCTTATTTTATTCCCACTCTAGCCTATGAAACATTGTGGTCTGGTCGATAGTGACGGCTCTTTCTGTGGTCGCACTGCTGGCAAGTGGCTAGGCTCACATTTGAACTCAAGTCTGGCTCTTCGACTTGGTTCTGCTGCCTTTGAGGTTGCGGGGCTGGTCGTGGGAAGTCATTCCAAAGAAAGGTTAAAATACTCTTAGTCTTAAGATTGATGGGCAAGGGTGAGGGAAGAAGAGGCACAGGGTTGTTGCTCAGAGCCATCATATAGAGTGCTGAGTCCACAGGTCCATGACCACAATACACCTTGACTGGATCCTGTCTAGGGTCCAAGTATTACTGATGCTGCTATCTGTATTTCATCTGATTTTCATTTGACACACTTTGGTCTCCATCACTAGGTAACTGCCTAACTCACGCCTTCCCCACCCCACCCCCAACCCCGGACCCCGCGCGCTCTTGTGTGTCTGGCTTTGTCACAGTGGGGCAACTTGCACTTGACTGACATCTCTGGCGTACCTTCCTCTTATGGGACCTGCCTTTCATACCTTCCTCTGGTCGCTCGCTCTCCAGCAGGGCCACCACTTCCGTACCCTCCTCACCCGGGCTTCGAACCTCGTCCACATTCACTACCGTGGCTGCTGGAGCTCGGTGCTCCTCCCGGGTCCCCGTCCGCCCGGCGCTCTGCCGCTCTGCCCCAGCATCCGGGCGCGCGCGGCCTCTGTTGCCCCTCCCGGCCTTTGACTTCTTGTCATCCCTAGAAGAGGACCTGCTACCTCTCCCGTGGGTCTTTCTGGAAGAGCTCCGCGCCCTGCTGTCCATTCTACGCGGCGGGCACGCCCCTCAAAGCCAGATGCTGGCAGAGTCGCAGCCCCAATTTTCTGAGCGGCTGGGGAGCGAACCAGGACCTTAAGGACCTTGCTGCCCGGAGGGAGGTGCGGAGGGCGGGGCCTGAGGTGGGCTTACCCACACCAAACCCAACTGCTGTTCCTTCGAGGGTCTGGGTGGAGCCAGCAGACAGACAGGGTGCGATGCTCTCAGAGGACCTGGGTGGGAGATTCCTGGTGCCAGTGCACCGGGTTGCTTTGAGAAAGACCACAGCAGGCACTGCTTAGGTGGCTAACAGTGGTGTGAAGTAGGACACGAGGGGATCTGCTTTAATTTCGGTGTTTAGAAAGGTTCGCTTTTCTCTCCCAGATCCTGTTCCCTTGCTTTCTTGAAAGCTAGAGTTCAGGGTTTTTGAAGATCCCCCGCCAAGCTGCTTCCAGTTGCAAACCCAGGGGCTGCCTCACCCTTTTCTAGAGGAACTTGACGTGTCCGTGGATTTCTCTCGTATTCCACTGTTTCTGTTTGGAACAGAAGTGTGTCTAGATAACTTTTAAAGCAAAGTTCACAATTTTACTCCAATAGCTGGAGCCCAGGGTGATCAGTTCATTCACTCTTTAGTTTTGATATTGATTTCACACAGGCTGCCTTTCCTCTCAAAAACCGCGTTAAGAAAACTTTAGTGATGAGACCCTAAAGTAAATTAATCTTTAAAACAGTTTTCTCATGTGTTCTAGCCATGGGAATATAATAAAAATTTAGTAACCTAATAACTTGAAATTCTGACCCAGAGTTTTTCTTTTAAAAAGCAATTTTATGTATAGGTGTTTTGCCTGCATGCATGTTTGTATACCTTGTGCATACCTGGTGCCTATAGAGGTTAGGGGACATTAGATTCCCTGGAACAGAAGTTATGGACTGACATGTGGATGCTGGGAGTCAAACCTGGGTCCTCAGGAGCAGCAGCTGTGCTGACAGCTGAGACATCTTTCCAGCCCTTGACACTGATTCTGTCATAAGCTACATGAGAGGGCAAACATTTAAAAAGTCTGGTTCAATTAGTGCTTCCCATCTAGAATAGCACACTGAGAAAAGCTCTGTAGCTGCCTTTTGGTTCACATAGATAAGAGGACTACGATTTTCTTCTCCATATCTAAGCAACATAAGCACCTGCTTACCCATCGGTTGGGATTACGGATGATGAAAGCCATCTGAAAGAAAAGCAGGGTAAAATGGCCAGTTCAGCGTTCCGGAAGGTGGAGGCGCTGGGGAGGGCAGTACAGAGTCCGCAGGGGGCTGTCAGCCTCCTCTATGACTGCAGTGTTTATCTTCAGATTCCTTTTTAATTGAAAATGTTGCTCATGCCTTTGTTGAAACTATTCTATACACTCATAAGCTCTTAAGACTTCACTCCTTGTTTGGATTTGTAGAGACTGACGTCTGTCAGAGCAGCTGGGAGGAGAAACTCACTGTTGACTTGTGTGCAAGAGGCAGGGAGATTTTAAGATGTTATAACCATTCCTGTTTTAGTGCCTTCAAATATGAAACTGTATAAAAGAAGGCGTGGACATAACTATGCAGACGATCCACTCGTGAAACATAATTTATTGGCATTAGATAAAAGTTCAAATGTTACATTTGGAACCTGGCAGCTACAAAGTTGTGTTAAGTCAGCTTTCTCAATGTCCAGACGTCAGCCTGACCAACTCTGGAGAGCAGCAGGGCCTAGGGAAGTGAGGCTGATGGAAGTCGGTCCAAGGCTTCGGAATGGGGATGGTGCGGATTTAGAAAATATTTCAGAGGAGAGAAAGACGATTCTCTAAATCTACATTAAGCACCTACTTACAACTTGATCTATTTTAAATGACAGCCTGGCAATCTCTCCATATTATGGAACTTGGTAAAGGTTTCGAGAGGCTTAGTGAGCTGAGCAGTTGGCCTTAATTGCAGCTTCTCTGGAAGACCCACCTTCCAGAAGACGATTTGTCAAATCACTACTGGAGTGGACATCTTCTTTTTGAATCAGTGCAGGGTAGACCCTGAGATTTTGTTTTTTGAGATAGGGTTCCTCTGTGTACCTGTCCTGGAACTCACTCTGTAGACCAGGCTGGCTTTGAACTCAGAGATTTGCCTGCCTTGGCCTCCCAACTGCTGGGATTAAAGTTGTGTGCCACCACTGCATGGCTGAGACTCTGCATTTTTAAATTTGTTCCTGGCTGAGCAAAAGGCAGAATGTCTTATATTAAGTGGTGAACAGTGGAAGAAATGGTGGAAATAAGTCCAAAGTGGGCTGCTTGTTCAAGGACTGGGCTGTACAGGAGAAGCAAGAAAGGGAAACAGGTCAAGGAAAGAGGGCTGGTTTTCTCCCCTCCCTGGCTATCCCTTTCTAGGCAAGATAAAATGAATCAGGATATATTCTTGTTATAGGGATCTATAAAGGGATGGAAACGCAGAAGTGTATAGTGATATCCGAAGGGTAATATGCTCATGGTCCTACGGGTGCCATGGGGCTGGGAAACAGATCCCTCACCCCAACACCTGAAGGAAAGATGTGGGGAGGCTGGTGCAGACCTGGGCTAGAGCTGGGGTTTATAGAGAAATTCACATTTTTAATGAGGACTAAAGCAAAATTGTCTCCCAGAGGTGGCGTAATAGTGGGTTGAGATATCTAAGATGGATGGCCAAGTCTTGGAGTAACTGTCAACAAGACTTTAATCTTGGTACCAAATGGCCAAAACTGGACATTAATATTCAAAGCCTTGGAAAGTGGGACTAATGTATATTGATTCTACCATGGGTTTCTAACCAACCATTCCTTAACTATCAAAATGTTCTATAAGGCTGAGACTGTAGCTCTGTTGGGAAGAAGCAAAAGAAATTTATTCTAAGTACCACCATTTCCTTTTTCCACTCCATGTATCATAAGGAGAAACTAAATTGAAGGTCCCAGGCCCAAGGGAAGTTGACTTCCCAATAGTTTAACAGCTTCTAATATAAGAGTTCAGATATTTCAGGGATAACCTGTAAGGGAACAGTTGTCTGAATCCAGACACATCAAAGACAATTTCTCCATCTTGCTGGCAGGGTCAAACTAAGTTCATGCTCCCAGAGCCAGGGACCTGGTCATAATCTGATTGTTGAAAACTTCCTAGCTCAACCCCTTATGTCAAAATATGATTGGACGGTGCTCCAGCCTATCCTGCTCCGCTTTGCTTCGAGGTTTTAGCCTTTAAATATGCCATGCAGCATTCTTTGGGGTCCTGGCTCTCCTGAGTCTGTTCTTTGGCCCTGATCAATCCATATCAGCTTGATTACATTTTTGTCATCTGCATTGACCTGATGTTTGAGTTATGTTGGATTTAAGTGGACCCCTCAGAATCCTGTGCTTGCATGGCAGGCACAAAGGCCCTGGGCTCAATCCCCACCACTGTCAAAAAGTTCCAGGAACTCACTGACTTCCTGAACTCACTGACTTCCTAAGGCAAGAATGTGTGTAGGAGCAGCTGCAACTGAAATTCACTCCCAGATTGCAATCGGGTTGGTGCTGTGAGGAGACCAGGTGCAGGCTGTTAATTACCGGATAACAAATAGGTCATTGGCCATCCTAACAGACAGGGAAAGCAAGTGGTGACCTGACCTACAGAGTTCTCTGCTGATAGTTAAATGTAGGGCCCAAGAAATGAACTCCACAAACAACCCACTTGGACTTTTTGTGTGTTGCAACAAACAAACCAGCAAAACACAGGGTTTATGTTTTGAGAATAGAGACTTCTCCTGTCCTAAGTCCTACAAAGGCAGCACACACTATTCTAAGCACTAAACCCAGATTCTAGATCCGCAGCCCTGAAATGAATTCCAAGATTGAAACATTCCATCCTGTAGCAAAGCTCTTTAAACAGGAAGGTAAACAGCTCAAACAGCTTCAAGACCTGAAACTGAGCAGATTCACTAGGCCTCTCCCTCCCTGCCAGAGGAAACAATAAAGCCTGAGAGTCCCTCTTAACTGAGCCAAGTTGCCAAGAAGACTCTCAGACCAGACCAGCTGCCCGGAGGGAGCAGAAATCAGCAGAAGAGGTTTAGAACAACTTTAAAAGAACAGGTTCCAACCTGTTGAGCTGCCTGTAGGCAGTGTTTTCCAGGTTCTCAGCTTTTGTGAGGTATCACCCATGTTGGGGTGGGCTTGGGTGATGCGGCTAGCGGTCTTTTGAGTCTTTTTCTGTTCCTGTAAATAATTCCAATAAAACTCATTGCTTCACCAAGTTGGACTTGGGCGGTAACTATACAATGTCTGTGATGGGCTTCCCATGGGAGAGAGTGTCAATGTTGTGTGGCATCTCCCTAGGAAAGTCACAAAACTATGGCAAAATTCATCTTGGGCTTTCCTCAAAAGACAGTCTTGAGACCTCCTATGGATAGCTATTCTAGGGAAAATACTCAAGCTTTGCAGTGACTACCACTTGTCAGAACAATAATTGCGTTCACCGTATGCCATCACTGTTTTAAGCTTCTATGGCTTAGGAGATAAGTGTCATTTTGATCCACGTTTGACTTTGCATACGGTTAGTGGGACTCAATTTATCACCTACTTATGAGTCTTGTTACAAAGTGAGTTGTTGGAATAAGTAATTTTAGCAGTGGATGGAAGTCCTAATCGTGGGGACTGAGGTATTTTGTGATAGGAAACTTCACGTGGTGTGGAGAAGGTACACTGAAAGCAGCATTCCTGGAGATGTGCAGAAGTATGGCCATGACGGAAAGGTGGCTTCCACGCTCTCCCAGGTATAGCTTTCCGAATAGAAGGTGCTGCTCCTTAATGAAGCAGCGTCATGCTGTATGTGCTCTCTCCTCTATCCCTCCAATAACCTTACAATTCAAAGTTTGTTGTTTACTACCTGATATAGTTTGTCAATTCCACACAACCTAGAATCATGTAGGAAGAGAATCTCAGTGAAGGATTCTCTACATCAGGTTGGCCTGTGGGAAAGGTTACTGGATATTTTTATTGATTTGGTTAACTACTCTGGGATGACCCAGCCTGAATGTGAATGTCACCATCCTTTGGGTGTGAGCACTGGATATAAGGGAAAAAAAAATCACTAAGCAGGCATGTATTTTCTCTGTTCCAGACTGCAGATGTTACAAGTTGCATAAGATTCCTTTCTTGACTTCGACAGTGCTTGATTGTCACTTGGAATTGTGAGCCTAGTTGGTTTTTGTCGGGATGTTTTTATCAGAGCAACAGAATTAAAACTAGAATATTATTCAACAATCATTCTATTACAGTCTGCACCTGAGCCAGACATGTTGGTCCACACCATAATCTCTCCATGGTAGAGGCAGGAGAATCTAATTAAGTTTGAGGACAGCCTTGAGCTACAGAATAAGACTTTCTCAAAAGAGAGGAAAAGTTAACGTTCTCGGTAGGAATAAAATATAAAATTAACGTATACAGAATTCCTGGTGCTAGGTATGGTAACTTTATCTCAGATTATTGGGTCTGAGAATCCGGGGCGATATCCTTTTTGAGGGACTCATCTAGTGAGATATTTTCTGAAAACGTTTTAACTCTACTCTTAATGTTGTTGGCTTGCCAAGGTAAAAGGATACCAGATTCAGCTGGGTAGATCTTACTTGTATGGCGGACTAATTTCCACTGTTCTAGAGATAGTTTATTCCTAAAGTCTCTTGATTCCTTTTCTCAGGCTTTGTCTAAGGAGGGATTTTTGTTTTAGTTCGTTCTGAGGATTCGATGGGCCCTTAAAAATACGAAGACGTTCCTTCTAAAACGTGTCATTGAAACGTTGCAGTATGTGGGTCCGTTTTTCATTTTAGGGTGCTCTTCCCCTGTTAATCTACCAATCAGGTACTCCTGCTCAGCTAAAAGACGGATATATAAACCCTTTCTAGTTTCGGTTTTTAAGAGACTCTTTAATATTCTTCATTCACTGATAGAACATTTTGTTCTCTTGGGGATATTCCTTTATGGGTTTTAGGCAGAATAGTACTTGGGCGCTTAGGGATTCCTGCCCTCTTTATGCAACCCACCGCTCTCCAGCTGGGGCTTTTCCTCTCTCCGCCTCCGGAGCCCAAGGCTCAACACGTGTGCATCGCCCCACCTAGTTTCCGGTCTCTTAATCTGAATCCTTCGAGGATCTTTAGTTTGTCTATTTTAAGAGTGCACATTGTTAAGGGAAAGGTATTCATATCCTGCATTTCTTTTCTTTTTTTTTTTTTTTTTTTTTTTTTTTTTTTTTTGGTTCTTTTTTCGGAGCTGGGGACCGAACCCAGGGCCTTGCGCTTCCTAGGCAAAGTGCTCTACCACTGAGCTAAATCCCCAACCCCATATCCTGCATTTCTACTTGCTAGTTTTTGAGGGCTCTTGTCAATTTAGTTTACTCTACAAACCCAACAAACATATCCAAGTGAAATTATCCTCCGTAGTCTCCCACTTCTCTTCTTCCCAGGGCAATGCCCCCCTCGGATGTTCTTCATTCCAAAAGTCCGTCCATCCATCCAGTCCTCTCTTCTAGGAGTCAAAGTCGCTTCTAGTCCAGCAGTAATTCTCAGGCCAGAACCAGACTCGCTCTAATTTTACCCCCAAATAAACGCAGACCTACGGGGCGAGGACAGCTTTGGGTCTAACGGGGCGGAGTGGAGGGCACCTCTCCTGGCTCAGCCGGAACCGCAGGATCCTCCGCCGCCGTCCCCGCCTCCCACAGGTGCCTGGGGGCGGGGCGAGGCCGCTGGGCACGAGTGGAGGGAGGTCCGGCGGCGTCTGTGTTTTCCCACCGCATCCGGAGGGAGGTAGGCGCTGCAGGTTGCCTGCGCCACCCCGGAGGGGGAGCCGGGCCTCGGCCTCACCCGCACCCACACGGCGGGTCTCCGCTAACCGTCACACCGGCCGCGCCTCCGCGCGTGGAACGTGGTGCACGGGACCGGACGGCCCGCGGTGCGCAGGCGCGCGAGACCCTCGCCGGCTCCGCTTCTCCGCGGCTCTCCAGGAGTGCCCCGGACTTGGGCGGCGCGCAACGGCAGTGCGGGTGCGAGGGAGCGAGGCGGGCAAGCCGCAGCCAGGTAGTGGCGGGCCGCAGAGGGATGCGCTAACGCCGTCCTCAGCACCACTTTCCGACTCAGGTCACGGGAAGAGCATGGGGCAGACGGGAGGACGGGCCGAGGGAAGGGACCCCCGCCCCTTCCTGAGCCGAGCGAGGCGACCGGGCGGCCTGCGATCCGTTCAAGCTTCTCCCCGGTCTCTCCTACTCCACGACCTAATACCCTTGGTTCCCAAAGAGTGGCTGAGAGATTCCATCTGATACTGAGCTGCAGTGGGGGAATGACACCCCCTAAGGAGCTTGAGGTCATCCTTTAAGCATCCTTACCAACCAGGCCCTGTTGGGACCTAATACCAACCAGCCTCAAGGATTGGGAGGGCTCATCCCTACAAGCTGAGTTTTGGAGTTTGTAGTGGCAGGGCTTGTGGTGCACGAGCCTCGGAACACTCGGGGTATTGCTTCAGCCTTATCGCCTATAAAACTCACATCTGAGTTTTTATATTCCAAGGCTGGTCGTTAAAGGGCTTTTGTTTGTTTGCTTGCTTGCTTGTTTTTGGGTTTTGTTCTGACCACTTTCTCTCAAAAGCATTTTCCCCCTTAAATCCTATAGCACAATGTCTGAGCAAGAGCGCATACAGGACTGTCTGAGGAAAGAGATACGGTCTCTTCTTATTTCCACTAAAGATGGTTTGACTCCACAACAGCTGGAAAAGGAGTACCTATTGATGGTTGGCAACCATCTACCCCTCCGAATCCTTGGCTATCGGTCCACTATGGAACTGGTGTTGGATATGCCTGATGTGGTTAGTGTCTGCCCCTGTGGGGATGGTACCGTAATATTGAAAGGTAGGTTTAAGACTTTGGACGGTCTATAGTACCCTTTAAATTAAGACGTACGACTCGGTACAGGATTGTTCTAACTCTACAGTTATCTTGTATCCCGGGGCAGCAGATCTAAACTGGGGTGGTGGTCCTAAGTACCTTTGAGGCTGCGGGGCCAGTGAGAGCAAAGGAAAGCCAAAAACAGCGTCCCAGATTCCCAGTCTCAGATTACTGATTTTTAAATTCCTAAGACTCGTCTTAAGTTTTGTTAAGCACAAATTGGTGACACGTTGAGACCCTAATTAGCAGTACTAGCGCATTCTCCAGCTGGTAGAGGAGTTAGGAAGCTACTGGTCAGAACGTAAGAAATGCTGGAGCCAAGAGCTTTGCCTTACTCTACCCAAGTAAACAGCTCTCTGGAGAGTTGACAGTTGGCTGTGTGATTGCAGATACAAAGGACAAATGGAGTGTGTTGTTTACCTGAAAGTGATTTCTCTACCCCCCATCTCCTCAGCCATTCCAGATGAATCCACCAAAGGAATAGCAAGTTTGGTTGCAAAGCAGAGAAGGAGCCATAAGGTCCGAAACTCCATGCAAAAGGGAAGAAGCAGCGTTTGCTCCGGCCGCGTGCCTTACCGCGGAAGGGTGCCCCCTATTCTCCCGGCAGTAGTGAAGAGTGAGTTGAAAGACCTTTTGGCATTGTCTCCTGTTCTCCTTTCTGACTTTGAAAAGGCATTTGCCAGGCGTTTCGGACGATCCTTTCAGTATATGCAGTATGGATTCCTCTCTATGTTTGAAGTGCTGAGTGCTGCTTCGGATGTCATTTGTGTAGAGCAGACCAGAGCAGGTTCTCTGTTGACACTAAAAAAGAGTGCATCAGAGGAAAAGCAGAGAGAATGGCCAGCAGGTAAGCCTGTCAGCGTTAATCATTGTGTCGTGCCCACAGACTCTGGAAAATAGGGTTACCTAAACAAGACCCTGCACAAAGACAGCAGCAGTTGACAGGGCAGCCTGGTGGGGGCCATCTCGGAAGGCTCCATCTACACCAGGATGAACAGCTACGAGCAATTAATGGCTGCAGAGAGGGGATCAGCCTTCTCCAAGGATGAGCCCTGTGATGGGCTTTTAATACTAAGTAGTCAGCCCTAAATATATTCACATGTGAGCAACACTGGATGAACTCAGCAGGATATATGTACGTGTGTGTGTGTGCATGTGTGTAACAGTAATTGAGGAGGTCACAAACTTGAGAGTTGTGGGACATGGGAAGAGTTGGAGGGCAGACAGAAGTGGAACTGACACAAACACAGCACTCATGTATGAAATTCTCAAAAAAATTTAAATTAAAAACAATAATTGTAGGGCTGGAGAGATGGCCACCCTCCTGGAGAACCAACATTCAGTTCCCAGCACCCACAGGGTGGTTCGTCGTTCTCTATAACGCCAGTTCCAGAGGATCTGACTCCCTCTTCTGGCCTCTGTGGGCACCGGGCATGTATGTGTTACACAGACATATATTCAAGTAAAACACACATAACACATAGGATATTTTTTAAAATGATTGTGCTGTGGGTGAGCAAACCTTAGAGCAATGTTCCTGGAAAGGGAATCAAAGGGTTAAACTCCATGAGTTTGATAAAGTAGAATCATGTCTGCCACTTACAAGTTGAATAATCTTCGGCAAGTCAGTCAGTCCTCCGTAAGTCTTGGTCCAGATCTCTGCTGTAGATACAATACATGGGACTTGGCGTGGTACCGAGGGCCTTACGTGAGACAAGGGTGGAGGAGAACCTGGCATTCAGTAACTTCATACTATGTGAGAGATGAGACTCAAGACTAACGTAGTCATCACCTCAGCCTCTGGACAGAGTGTGTACACTAATCGGGGAAGGGGCGCTTGTTTCACAGAATGGTATGTCTGTTTAGCGGACCTTTTGTTCCAAAGTCTGCATTCAGATTAAAGTAGGAGAGAGTCACGAGAATGTGTCACGAGTTTGCAAAGCAGTGCTAAGCTGGTGGGTGACATTCTAAAGATATGAGGGGGGTATGTTGTGCTCAGAGAAAGCTCGATGCCAGTGCGTGCTGTGGGGAGGTCTCTCAACCCTGCCAGTGTTCTTCAGGGCTCAGATTAGGAGGACTCAGCTGTGCTATTGAGTTTACAGAGGGCTGGGTGTGTGACCTCCTCACTGCTAGGGCACTAGCCTAGCACGTGCGAGCCCTGGGTTTGTTTCAGCACATAAGAAGAAAACCAAAAACTATTGTGTAAAGTAATTTGCCAACGTTTACCGAATGTTGGCGTGGGTATTCTTCCCAGTGATGGACTCATTCCCATTTTCCATATCTTCAGATACCTCAGAAATAATTGGCATATTTAGTAAACTGGACCTTGGGGTAAAGAAAACACTAGACCATGATGATTTTCAGGGGATCCAAGCACTGTGGAATACAGTTCCCAGGAGAGGACTTACATTTTAGGACTGTGTTCTCCTTGCCCTGCCTTACACCTACCATGGGAAGTGTAGCTCTGTGCGGACTGCTTGGTGGGGCACTCTTTGGCCTTTGAAATGAAACACAGTCTTTAAAGTTTTTGCCTATAAAATGCTACTCCCCAATTATATTCAGGTAACCTTATATGGAATTTTAGAGAGCAACAATCTTTTCAGTAATGTGGTTTCTTAGTATTTTTTTTTTAACAAATGACCAACCAACATATTATATAAGTTTTATTGGCTATGTACATTTTCCCTTCTAAACTGAGGGCAGTTAGTGTCTTTGTATATAAAACTCCTGAGAAATTGCTAGTCACTGTTTTTTTCTTCTTTCTTAACAAAAGGTAAAATTTTTACTCAGCCGTTTAGAATGAAACAACAGGGGTCATACTCTACAGGATTCCCAGTCACGAAGACACGCTTTTCACAACCCATTTCCAATATGGAGCCCCCAAAGCAAGTACTGAGCATGGAGAAGATACCCATGTTTAACACAGTGGAGGCTTCAAGGCTTAGCCACACTGAAAAATTAAACCAGGTAAGGGATAGAGAAATACTGAAAACAGGCTTTCTGGCTGAGCGGCATGATGACTTAGACCGGATGGGGAAGCTGATCGTGGGATAACTGAAACCTGAGCCTGGAGAACAGGTGCAGTCCTTAAAGGCACTGGCTGCTTTTGCAGAGGACCTGGGCTCATTCCAGCACGTGGTGACTCAAAACCCTCCGTAGACATACACGTACACATTCACCTTACACATAAAATAATAAAGACAAAAGCTTTTTAAATGCACGCATTGACTGTGGACGTGACTAAGCCTCTTGTCTGTCTCTGGCGATTTACGGAGAGGTGAAAGGCAGCAGTTTTCTCAGCCACGTGGCTTCTGGGGTCTTCTGGGCAGATACATTCTTGTCTGTAACTCCACATCCAGTTTCTGTTTAGAATTATGTTAGTTGATTTTATGCCGGAGAATACATCTAATAACCATGTTAGGTATCTTTTTACGTACATAGTTGCCATTTGTATATGGTCTTTGAAATACCAGAATATTTGGTCCTTAACAAAATTGGGTTTTGTCATTTTATGGAAATGGAAGAATTCAGTACGTTCTGGATGTAAGTCTTTTAACATGAACATACAATGCAGACATTTTCTCCTGGTTTGTGGTTTGACTCTTTTTAGATTTATTTCTTTTATTCTCTGCGTGTTTTGACTGTATGTGTGGATGTGCACCATGGGCATGCCTGGTGGGTAGGGAGGCAGGAAGAGAGCATCAGATCCCCCGGAAATGGAGTCAGGAAATGATTGTGAGCCAGCAGGTGATGCTGGGCAAGGAACCTGGGTCTTGTGCAAGAGCAAACACTCTCAACGACCACTGAACCTTTTCTCCAGCCCCACTTTTTCTCTTCTTAATCTCGTCTTTTGTAAAGTTGAAGTCTTGATTCCGGTGATCTAATTTTCTGAGTTTTCTCATACTACTTTTTGTATAATATGTCAGGTATGAACTGAGATTTTTCTGAGTAAGGACAGCAGTTAAGGCAGTGCTGTCTCCTTGACAAGCGTCCTTGCTGCATTAAATGGACTACCTCAGCCCGCCCCCCCAGGCTTCTGATAGCTGTCACTTTATAGTAGCTTAGAGCTATAAAATTAAATGTTATGAAGTTAATTTTAATTATAAAATCAATGTGTGAGTATGTGTGTGTTACTGTGTGTGAGTGAGCATGAGTGTGTGTGTGTGTGTGTGTGTGTGTGTCTGTGGGTGTGTGTGTCTGTGTGTGCAGACCTGAGGTTGATGATGGGTATCTTCCTCAGTGACTCCCTACTTTCCAAATTCAGGTCCTCAAATACCTACCCACCCTTCTCCTCTCCCATGCTTTTAGGACTTTGCTTCCCAATTCCCAGAGCAGGAAACCTATTAGATAGTGACTCTGCCACTGACAGCACTCCCACCCCCACCCCGGCAGCCTCCTCAGGTGACTGTGCACAAGTGTGCGTACACACACACACACACACACACACACACACACACACACACACCCCATTTCTTTCATCCTTTGCTTATATTACATAAAGGAGATTCACCTACTGCTCTTTTTTTTTTGGTTCTTTTTTTTGGAGCTGGGGACCGAACCCAGGGCTGCGCTTCCTAGGCAAGCGCTCTACCACTGAGCTAAATCCCCAACCCCCTACTGCTCTTTTAAAAGGCCATTCGTTTCAGTTGTGCTCTTAACTCAACACCCCTAACTCCCTTTCAGGAACCTTCTAACAGCCCATTCCTTTCAACTTTAGGCAGTCACTAAGTATTTAATAATACTAAGTAACTTTAGGAAATGAATGGCAAGTATCATTTCTGGACAAGAGTATCCACTAACTGGAGACTGCAGAGCGTCTTATAGATAATACTGTTTAACTAGGAATATTCCTCAGTGTCTAGTTTCAGACAAATTTCATTTACATATTCGATACAGTATAAAACATCTCAGTGCTGCTTTTTAAAATTACTTAACTATGTGTATACATATCCTATGTGTATATACATATACTTGTGTCTGTGTGTGAGTATATCCTGTGAATACAGATGCCCACGAGGTCAAAGGCTAAGAACGGAACTGAGGTCCTCTGCGAGAGCAGTAAGTGCTCTTAACCACAGAGCTGCATTTGACCCATCTGACTGAAATACATTTTGCTTTATAGCTTGCTTACATCTGTGACTTTGAAGAGCTTTGACTTTTTGCTCTATTCACAGTTGGAGAGCACATTCAAATCAGTAATTGCACAAATTGGACCTGGAGGAACTGTTGATCCAGACCTAAAGCACAAGATAAAATTTGTAAGTATTTTCCATTTCTTGGAAACAAAAATAATTGGTTTTCTCATGTGGGTTGATTTAATTGCCTGCAGTAATTATTTAGCTTTGTGTTTATTTCTCATTGTTTCTAAAATACTGATACATGAACACAGTTTTTTATATAAAAAAGGAATAAATATATCCTGAGAATTTTGGTGCGAAATTGTTAAGAAAATGACTCTTCAGTAAATGTTCTCTTCCCTCTTTTTCCTTCCTTGCCCAACAAATCATTGTTGACAAACAGTTCGAGATCTTTCCAGTTCAGGTTTCTCTCCTGCAAATGTAGTTATTGGCCATGGTTAGTGTAGCCCGAAGTGTAAACGTTCCATGATTCATTTAGGAGGATCTGTGAGGGATTAAAGGTTGAGTTGCTTTGGATCTTGGCTATTAAAAAAAAATCCTGCAGTGAACTCTCTTGAACATTGATGTAAAACAGTTGCCATCAGAGGCGCTGAACTTTTGATTTGTTGAGGATAAAAATCAGGAGTTGAACATATGGACATTTCAGCAGACAGCTTTACTCCCACCACATTTTAAATGATAACAGTTTTACATTAGCTGCTTTTATGTGTCCTTTGTACTGGTTTACACATTTGTATGATTGGCCTGTTTTATTATTTTGTGTTATTAGCATATGGAAACCCTTCGGCTGTTGTATAATGGACCAGTGTAGTCCGCCTTGAGGATTTTGGTCCTGATCTGAGTTAAGGAAATGGCATCATAGTTCCTACTGCCTTGAATTATCCCGCTTCAGTGCTGTGACTTTGGTGGGAGACAGGCAAAAACAGATAGGCTGGGGCAGCAAAAGCAGATACACTCTGGCAGCCTTCGCTTGTTATTTTTGAAACTTGAACAGTGTTGACAATTGT
Source organism: Rattus norvegicus (assembly GCF_021556685.1). Lineage (NCBI taxonomy): Eukaryota > Metazoa > Chordata > Mammalia > Rodentia > Muridae > Rattus > Rattus norvegicus. The sequence continues at coordinate 71,023,059 of NC_141546.1, read as the reverse complement.
TTGTTCAAGGATATTGTTCACGCTTAATACAGCACCAAAAATAGGGAAACATGTTCATTGATAAAAAAATTGATAAAGATAAAAGTATTCATTCATTAAACTAAGGATTCTCATGTGGCTCTTAATCTTTCACTTATATCTGTGTTTCGTTTCTGTTGATTAGGTCGTGTCTAAGTTTCCACAAGGCTTGTTCATTTCTAAACTGCTTGGCGAGTTTGAGGTAGGTGTTTTCTTACTCTTTGCATTGCCGCTTTTCCTTCTGATAGACACGTTCGTTTGCCATTGCCACTGGATCCTCTGTCTGTGCTATCAGCACTTAAACCACCTTGTTTTATGTTTTGTGGCTTTTTCTTTATTATGATAAGGCTACTTAAAAATATGGCTAGTAAAAATTCCTGGTTATGAATAGGAAGAACGTTTTTACTACTTATTGTTATAACAACATTGAAATAATGATTAACGTATTTTTAAGTGTGATAGTACTCAGATACGGAAAAACAGAACCTCTCATATACATTCTTGATTTTATATCCAACAATGATATTAAGAATGATAATACTGTAAAGACACGATAATCAAAAAATAGAGAAGTATAAACAGACCTGCATAGTAAGAAAAAAAAATGTAGTTTAAGCTAACTGAAATTATGCCAGATTAGAACTTGAGTCTTGAGGAGGAGCTGAAGAACAGAGGATGAAGTAAACATGTACCTATATCTGAAAGATGACTCTCTCACGAGTTAAGACACGCTACTATTTAAAGCTAAAGTGATAGCCTCTGGCTGGGTTTATTACATAAAGCCGATGTGATGACATAACAGATAGCACAAACTGCAAACTATTGTGCTCTCTGTGACATGCAGACCAACACTAGGGAGGTAAGGTGTGTATTATAACCCAGAGCAGCCATTAGAGATGCAAGGGTAGCCATAAAGCCAACAGATGAAACCACTTCTGTCAGTGCGCGCAGTGACTCAGGAAGGCGGGCAAGGAAACAGGAACAAGATGTGGAGTGCAGGATACAGGTGGGCAGATACAGATGGGAAGATATGGATGGGAGGATATAGGTGGAGTCACCTGAACTTAAAAAAGGTGAGAGGAGGGACCAGGATGTATATGGGGTCTCCTTATGCAGCATGGGAGCTCTAAATCTAGATCTGATGCTTTCGTTAATGTAAGTGGACTAACTGCTGTAATTGAGATAGCCTGTGAGCCCAGTGGTGGTGGCACCTGCCTTTAATCCCAGCATTCGGGAGCCAGAGGCAGGGAGATGTAGTGAGTTTGAGGCCAGCCTGATCTATGGAGTGAGTTCCAAGACAGCCAGAACTACACGGAGAAACCCTACCTCAAAAACAAAACAAAACAAAACAAAGCAGAAACAAAACAAAATAAAACAAAAAAGCCCGTGATACAGGATAAGAAACCAGACCAATGTGTAACTTGACAACAACAACAACAAAAAAAAAAATTATAGACCGTGACAGGAAGGAGTAAGACAGGCTTTCTCCCAAATTACTTTATGTAGTTAACATAATAACCCAAAATAAATACATATGAGGGCAGAGCGGTTCACTGAAAAAGATGGGAAAGACACCTGTTCCTGCAGGTGCTGGGCATGAAGGAGCCACAGTGACTCAGGAGAAAGGCCGATGACAGGGACAGGAGACACTCCATGTAGGCAGAGGTCGGTTCCCTAGGGAGACAGACAGTTAACATTGCCAGAAGGAAACATTACAGGGTGAAACTGAATGGCAGTTCAAAGGAAGAGGATTAGTGTCTGCTCTGATGAAGTACAATTACACAAAGGGGCAGAGGAAAGGGTGACCATATCTAGAGGTTTTATTGTTACTGTGTTGGAGAGGATACTATTGTTATTCTGAAATTATTGTTATATAATGTGACATTACACAGGAGTAATTGAGATAATTAGAACATATACAAGAATATTTATTGCAATTGCATGAGTTGAACCTGGAACATGTTGACAGATCAGTAGGAAAGGCTGAAGACTAGGTTCACATCCAAAGGACTTACAGATTTACTGATGAGTTTCAGGCTTTAATTTTAATGGCTGGAAGCCCATCAGGTACATTGAATTCTGTCAGTGCATATAGTTACAAAAGTTACGTAGACAATCTGGGAGGCAATGGAGAAGCATTCATCTTTGAAGAATGGCTACTAAAGGTGGTATTAGGGCTGGAGATGAGCCGAGGGACAGAACACGTAGACGACATGTGCAAGTCCCCAGTTCAGTCCCAGTTCAGACGACGTCAGCCATTGATCTGATGTGCCTGAATGAGCCCTGTGGTCCAGTAACCAACAGTGATGATCAACACTGCTGACATTTTGAAAAGAAACAGCTACTATGTGCCCCACTGTAGAACACAGACTCATTGTAGCCTTGTGAGAGCAGACGGGCCAGCCAGAGCTTGAGTGGCAGGAAGTTGTGTCTGCAGTACCAGTTTATCCTGGAAAATGTAGCAGGTTGGCAAAAATAAAAGATGATATGGTAGGTATGTGTACACACTTGAAAGCCGATTCTGAACTCTGAAAGAATCTGTATAAAAGCGAGTAGATAAGGGGTTGGGGATTTAGCTCAGCGGTAGAGCGCTTGCCTAGCAAGCGCAAGGCCCTGGGTTCAGTCCCCAGCTCGGGGGGGGGGGGGGGGGGGAAGCGAGTAGATGGGGCTCTGGAAAGGGAGGGGGGAGGGCGGAGTGGTGTAGAACCATGCCAGCCTCTGTACTGTACATTGTTGGGGGCCAGTAGAACAGAAAGCACACCAGTTAATCATAGAATCTATCTGAGCTGTGTTTCATACAGTAATAATGTGGAATAACTTTATAGTAACTAAAAAAGCAAGATGTATATCTTTCTTTTTTTTTTCCTTTTTCTTTTTTTCGGAGCTGGGGACCGAACCCAGGGCATTGCGTCTGCTAGGCAAGCGCTCTACCACTGAGCTAAATCCCCAACCCCTCCAAGATGTATATCTTATATTGGAGCCCACTTAAGTTTTGACAATTTCTGCAAAGTTACACAAAAATTGTTAATAATAGTTATTTCTGGGGAGGTGATTACTAGGTGACTGATAAGAGATGACATTTGGGCTGAGTGGAAACTTGATTTTTTTTTAAGGAATAAAGTTTTAATTTGTGAGAGAGTTTTCACCATAATGTTTTTCTTTAAAATAGTTTTTCTTTCACAATTTCATATTTTGAGAACTTTGAGAACCATAGTTATCCTGTTCATCCTCTTCTCCCTCCTGAGACTTGTTTTTGCTGACTCTTTCCTTGGGTCTTTTGAATATACTATTAAAAGTGACTGATTGGGGTCTGGAGAGATGGCTCAGAGGACCCCAGTTTCCAGCACCCACGTCAGGTGGCTCCCAACGGCCTGTACCTCCAGCTCTAGGTGGTCCAGCACGTCCAGCTGCTCGGGAGACTCACACTTGTGCACATACCAGCATGCAGGCACAATTAAAAAATCTAAGAAAATAAAGCAATAGCTCATTTGTATTTTAATCCTGCTTATCCTAGTTAATTGTTTTCACAGTTAATACAACACAATTATCTGAGAAACTGTTTGAGACTGATAAACATAAAGAGAAGGAGCTTTAATATGTACCACCACAGGAAGTAGGAAAAAATTCTAGTTTGCTACCCCCGCTCCGCCCCGCCCCGCCCCGCCCCACCCCCTGGTAGTGTTTCCTGTGGTGTGCTGATGGGTGGCTGTAAATGACCTGAAGGATGATCTGCCTGGCCCTGGACACCCACTTTTACAAGTGTTCTGTGGGAGAAGTCATAAAGAATTGAGTGTGCTATTGAGCGTCATGTGACACTCTGTGCCACAGCTGTACTCTGTGAGGGGCCGGTCAGTCCTTTACAGAGCTGTCACGAAAGGCTCTAGTTCAGAAGCAAGCCTTCACATCCTTAAAGCCTAGGCAGGAGAGAAGAACCGTTGGTATTAAGAATAGCATAGATGTATGTGCACATGCATGTGCATGCTTGTGTGTGTGTGTGTACACATGTATGTGGCACCTAGAGGTCGGCTTTGGGTGTTGTTCCTTGGCAGCTGTTCATCTTGTCTCTTGAGAAAGGGTCTCTAGGACTGCCGGCCAGTTCAGCGGTTATGCTAGATTGGCTGCCAGTGAAACAGGCTTTTGCACTTGAGTTCACAGAGCCTTAAGTATTTAGGTTGACAAAATCCAAATTAAAGCCTCGCCTAACGTTTAGCCAGAGTTTTCATGCCTTTCCATTTTTTTTTTTATGACAGCTAGTTTTTAAAGAACAACTTTCACCAAAACAACTAGGGTTCTTAAACGTGACAGAACTTGTTGGCGCTCTCAGTGACATTCTCCGAGTTGAGTTCAGTGAAGAAAAGCAAGACTTGCTTGTGTTTGATGCTGACCTGAGACCTCTGCTACCTGGTGAGTGACATGGGATAACACGGATGCCATGTTCTATTGAAGGAAGAAGCATTTAGTCACCAGTAGAATCACATGACCCAAACGCCTTCCATATTAGCCACAAAATGTTTGAATAATGACCCTTTTAGTGATAACTGTAGTAAAGTTAACCTGCATTATTGGTTTAAAATTTTAAATTTTTATAATTTATCTAATTTATTTATTGAGACAGGTTTTTATTATGTAGCCCAGGCTGGCCTGGAATTCACTGTATAACCCAGCAGATCTTAAACTAGGGAACTCTCTTGTCGCCACCTCCTGAGTGCCGAGAGGATAGGCGTGAGCACCGCATCTAACAATTTCTTTTTTTTTTTAAAGATTATTTGTATTTTGTGTATATGGGTGTTTTGTCTGAGTGTGTGTCTGTCTGCACCACGTGTGAGCGGTGCCTGCAGAGGCAGGAAGAGGGTCAGAACTCCAGGAACTGGAGTTGCAGACAGTTCTGAGCTGCTACGTGGGTGCTAAGTCAAACCCGGCCTTCTGCAAGGGCAGCCAGTGCGTTAGCCACTGAGCGTCTCTCCAGCCTGTCACTTTCTTTATTGTCCAGTTATCAGCAATTCTGAAGGAATAATTCTGAGTTGGTTGTTTGATAGGTAATGCTTCTCAGGCTATGCAGCAAACGCTTCTTAGAAATAAGTGGAAAGTCAGAATACATTACATGTGTACGAGGAATGCACATTTATATTTTACAATAAATTAACTCCAAACCAAGTGTTCTCCCCCCACCCCCAGTCTCTTTCGGTTTTTCAAGACAAGGTTTCTCTGTGTGGCTCCAGCTGTCCTGGAGCTTGCTCTGTAGACCAGGCTGGTCTTGACCTCACAGATTCACCTTCTCTGCCTCCCGACCATTGGCATTAAAGGCGAACACCACCTCCGCCTGTCCTGTATTTACTCTAGGAAACCACGTTGGACATAGGACATCATATTTTTGTTTTTCTGTTTTGTTTTTGGCCCAGTTTGGTTTTCTCTTAGAGTTTTTATCGAGATAAGTTTATATGACTGTGCAGTGTAGACAGAGTCCCGTGTGTCCTTTACTCACTCCCCTCAGTGGCAACATTTTGCAAAGGTGTGAACAACATGGTGCTTTTATAAAGTGTGATTGGGGCGGGTGCACCTGTGTGCCCATGCGCGTGCCTGGGAAACCAGAGTGTAACCTCGGGTGGTGTCCCTCAGCCTGCCCACCTTTTTCTTTCCGTACTTACTTTTGAAATAAGATTGCTAGTTGCCCAGGGAGACCCAGGACTCCCACTGGTCCTGCTTCTCCAGCACTGGGATGACAGGCACACATACCCCAGGCCTGGCCTTGTGATTTTAAATGTGGATTCTGAGGGGTCAGACTGAGATCCTTCTGTTTGCAAGGCAAGGCTTCATTGACCTCTGAGCTGCTTCCCTCCCCAGTCCATTCTGTATGTTTTAAAGTGGTTAGGACAGACATCTACCTTTCCATATTCTATCCTGATTTACTGCCAAGCTGTGAGTCCCGCACCTCATGCTGGTCATTGTCATGGCCCAGGTGTCATAGCTCCAGAGGGACTCTTGAGTGTTCCTGTCCCTTGGGAACTTAAAAACCCAGTACCAGACATGAGACTCCGTCACACTGTAGGTTAGGGTGGGCGGAGATATGGCCCCGAACAGTACAGTTTGGCTGCCTCACAGAGCTCCAGGATGCCACGTACTTACAGGACCTGGAGGATTTGAGCAGGCTCTGATCTGAAGTCGGGACGACTTCTAACCACAAAAGCCCTTTAACAATACAGAGGTAGTTAATGCTTGTAGCTTTGAGGAGTATATTTCACAACCTCTTACAGATTATATACTTAATTATAACATAATTTTCTTACGCAAAGCATTATTACGTAAATATTGTGTCTTTGCTTCTTATATTTAATATATTGTTTTCATGTTAGCATTTTCCCTTTTTACCTTTGTGCAGTTCCTGTATATTTCATTTAGTCAGTGTCCTCTTGGTAGACGTTTAGATTGTTTCCATTTTTACCATTGTAAAAGCGTGGCGATTAGTATCTTAATTTTTTTTATTTATTTTGCTATTTAGGGGATGAAACTCGACCCTTATTCATTCTAGCCAAATATGATTAATATTTTTGTGCCTACATATTAATGTGCTTGTGAGTTTGTTTCTTTAGGAACCATTGTGGTTAGTTGTAGATCTGAGGAGTCCATAATGTGCCAGCCCCAGGAACTCCTATATGCATAAATTTCAATTAAATGTGAGGTTGATTGAGGAATTCTCTATGAGTTAAGGCATCATATTATGGAATATTAAAGCAAATCTGTGTTAAAAATAACTGTCCGAGGTTTAGTTAGAAGGAGAAATTGGAGATCAGATGTTGAGACAGTCACTCACCAGAGTTTGAGAAGTTGTGCCAGCTCCTGTTTTCCCAGCGTGAGGATTTTACAGTTTGTTTCTCCTTTAGTATGCTGTTCCCTTGTGTCTCTCCATCTGCAAGGACAAGCTCCATTGCTGCCTCTCTCCCTGGTGCCTGCCTCACGGGGCCACGTAGAGGTCGTGGTCGCACACTGTAACCACCCTCTGTCTCTTTCAGCTGGACCGCTTTCATCAGTCAGAAATTCGTGTCTAGTTCAACCAGACAAGAGAATAGAAGCTAACGCGTGGGCCTCCAGTCCCTCTAGAAATTCACTATCCACTGTAGCAGTTAAGAAGACCACATGGGATTGCCCTTTGAAGAACCACAAGGAGGCAGAGCAGAAGGCCTACAAGAAGCCTAATCTTGTGGTGAAGCCTTTGCAGCTGGTGAGTGGGCAGCAGCCGCAGTAACCGAGTGAGTGCCTCTTGAAACCAAGTGCTCTTTAGAAAAAACTAATTCTAGGGACACTGTTCCCTGGAAAAGACCAGTTCTGCCCAGGATCACTTTTTGCGGCATTTCTCTCGTTTCCCAGTTTTCGTTTCCTACACGCCTAATGTTAAAGTTTTTCAGGTGTTTGAAATGTAAGTTCCCTGACCTCTCTGTTGATTTCTCTAATCCTGAGCCTGCGGGTCGAGGCCTTAGAGAGTGCAGGAGCCTGCCCTGGCCCAGCCTTGGCAGTGGCTGCAGATGGCAGATGCCCTTGTTCCCACTCCCACTTACTTGGTTCATTTCATCCTTCTTCATTACGGCCTCCCACGTTTCTGTTGTGTTTGCGTCTGTTCCTGACTTTGTCATTGCTAAGGATTGGTGGTTGTTCCTCACTCCATCAGGCAATTCAGCGGAACGAGCAGTTTGAGAGCCTGCTGTAGTCTCTTCAGGACAATAGGGAGGCCTAGAGGAACGAGCAGATGTTGGGATGAAAAAGCAAAACCTTTTGATGGGAAAAGTCCGAATTGATCCATCCCTTAATAACGTCGACTACCAGTGGGGTTAGGTCGGAGGACCTGCCGGGCTCCACCTGAATGCCTTTGCCCATTTGGTTGGGGACATTTGCTTAACACTTAACTTTTGGGCCAGTATTTTCATAATAGAGGAAGGATGTTTAAATGGTGGCTGTAAATGGTGACTCCATTCTAAAGCGTTCTGAATCATAGTTCTGGCTTGAACCCAGTGATTGTAATAGAGATGATTGGTGAAGTAGTTTGAGGAATTTGCAATGTCTCTTTATGGTTTCTTTCTCTCCCTGCTGTCCCTGTAGCAAGTAGAAACAAACAAATCCCAGCTGAGCTTGTCGATGGCAAACCACGATATCCCACCAGATGCTGTGCGTGCTAAGAAGCTGTGCCGACTCCCACCGCTAGACACCAGCACCCTCGTGGGGGTCTTCGTGGAGTACATAATCTCTCCGAGCCAGTTCTACGTCCGCATCTACAGCAGAGACTCGTCGGAATTGCTTGAAGACATGATGATTGAAATGCGGTAGGGGCCTCCTGCTTTCCGCTTCCGCTTAGCTTTAATCAGTAGTCGGCAGACACACAGGTCTCAGGACTCCTGAACTAACAAAAAGCTTTCACTTACTAATGCTTATCAGATAGAAACTTAAACTACAAAAATTAAAATATCTGTTTTTAAAAATTCATGTGAGGTATGATAAACATTTTAATGAAAAAAAAAAGCTATATTTTTGTAATCCAAGCATGTTCAGTAGCCCTGCCTCTGCCTCTTGAGTGCTGGGAGTAAGGTGTACATCACTGTTCTGACTTGGCTTCAAGGGCATTCATTCTCAGTGAGACTGATGGTTGTTTGTTTGGTTGTTTTTTTGTTTGTTTGGTTTTATTTTTAACTGAAATATTGTGCCAAGTGACAACAGTTTTGACACTACCTTGATTCAGCTAAGGCACTTGGCATTTTATCTATTACTGCTTTTACAGTACCAGTGCAGTGTCAGGGAGCAGGATTTTAGTCACGTTATGACAGTAATTTGAACTGTGTGGACTTAGAAGAAGGCCATCAAGGCCCCAAGGGTTTAAGGACTCTTATCTGGTTTTTGTCTGCTGAGAAAGTCTGTCCTATGTTAATAAACACTGTATAAGATGTGAACACATTCAGTCACTATAAATTCATTCATAAACAATTTCTGACTATGTTGCGTCACATAAAATAGTTTTTTACATTTATAAAAGCATCCCATATTTTACCTACTTTGCCATTACATATACATACATACATACCATATGATACCAAGTTACCTGGCATAAGTTGAATAATAATACCTTAGAAAGAAGTACTACCCTGGCTTGATTGATAACTTAGTAAAGTACTTGCTGTGTGAACACAAAGACCTGAGTTTTATCTCCAGAATTTATGTAAAAATTCCAGACGTGGTGGCATACACCTGTAATCGTAGCACTGGGGAGCAGAGACAGGAGAATCTCTGGGGCTCACTGTCTACCTGTCTAGCATAGTTGATGAGCTCTAGACCAATCACGACCTTGTCTCAAGGGAGGTGGACAGCATTCTTGACAGTGATACCTGAGGTTGTCTTTCTGCCCTCCACATAACATTACTGTGCATGCATAAACACACACATGCACACAGATACACACTTATGAGAAAAATTATATTCTATTCTACTATGTCTGTAAGACTTAGTACATGTTTTTAAGTATTATTCCCCGAGATCTGTACATGATTCAACTTCTTTTAGTCTAACCTTATCTCCAGATTGGGGTAATCTAGAGGCTACTACAGAGCTGTAGAGGTAAAGCATTTAGATTCTAGTTCAGTGTTGTCAGCTGTTTGTGCACATACATGTAGTCACGTGTGTAAGCACACATGTGTGTGCGTATGGAGACCACAGACCAACCTTGGATTGACATTTCTTAGGAACTCTCCATGAACGCATATGAAATTGGAAGATGGAAGACTTCTTTGAGATGGGCTCTAGCTAGACCAGCGTTGTTAATTAGGCTAGGCTAGCTGGCCCGTGAGCCCTACATCCTTAGGGAAGCACTTGCTGCTGTACCCAGCATTTGTTTTCTAATCTGGGTTCTGAAGATCAGACTCTGCTTTCCTGCCTTTACAAGCAAGCACCTTACCAGCCCAGCCGCCTCCGCAGCGGGTGCTGCTGTTACATTGTGACTGTTCAGAGTCTGGTTGTTGAGGCCCTGATACTACAAGGATACATATGTAAGACAGGGTCTTTGCCGATGTGAGCTCACTGAAGCTGGGGCGATGACCAGGGGGATAAATAGGATGCGGGGGAGCAGGAGATGTGTTTGGGAAAACTTCATAGTTGATGTTTGAACAAGGTGTCAAAAGCAAGGTTTCACCAGTTGAAAAGAGAATAACTGTGCTCTGGCACTAACGTCAAATGTTAATGGAGTATTGGATGATGTGCCTTGGGAACAAATAGCATATTGGAGTTAGAACTAGTGATGTTGGCAGGGCCTGACTGGGGATGAAGTCAGAAGATGTAAACGCTGAATTGTGAGCACCGCAGGGAGGTGTCTTCCAGACAGAAGCCACTGAAACCTTTTTTCTTAAAGGTTTGGGGAGAACCTTCTTAAAACTTAGATAGAAAATGTCTCCAAAGCTCACGTGTTAAAGGCTTGGTTCTCAGTGTACCGTTCAGTGTTGAGCTAAGCGACTGGATCGTGAGGCGCCTGGCTCACGGTCAGTGGATCAATCCACAGATGGGTCCATAATTTAGAGGCATTCCTGGGAAGTGGTTTAAATAGGAAGTGTGAGGTTTAGCAGAGGAAGTGTGTCACTGGGACGTGTCCTTGGAGGATAGACAAGTTCCTGACCCTTTCCTCTGCTGTCTGCCTACTGACTGCCACGAGATAATAACAGCACATGCTCCTGTCATGTTCTGCCTCACCATGCAGAGCAAAGACACAGTCATGGCTGAAGTCCCCAGGACTGTCCTCAGCTGTTCACACCCGTCATTTGGTTACAGTGGTGAGAAACTGACCTGATACAGGAGATCTAGAAGGAGAAGTCTGTACTGTGGACAGTGAATGAATGCGGTGAGGTAAAGAAAGTCAGCGAATGGCAAGTCTGAGAGAGGGAACAAGCAGAAAGGAACAAACTAGAGAAATTGGGAAAGTAAATCTTTCAGTTACTAGGAAAGGGAATAGAAGAATTGGGGAGAGAATATGATTTATTCTCAGCCTGAAGAACGTTGGCTCAGAGATTGTAACAGGTCTGAGAAGCTAGGTTTCTGGGGTGAGCGAAGTGAGACATTTCCACTCACTGCCTCTAAGGCGAGCATCAGACAGTTGGCAGTGAAGACTTGGCAGTCAGGATTCTGTGTAGCTGTGGTCACATAGGAAGATATAGTTTATCTCTTCCTAAAGTAGTTCCAACAGAAGCATTGGTGGAAATGTGGACATTCCATGGTGTTAAGGACACTGATGTTCTCCCTTTTGTTCCAGAGAATGTGTTGTCTCTTTGGACATAGCTCACCACTGTCTGCTAGGTCCCCTCTTAGCTAATGTGAAGGAGAAAAGAGGTTGTGAGCCAAATCATTCATTGCTTTGAAAGACACAACTCGAACGTCTCACATTTTAATTTTTAAAAAATTGTGATTAAAGTATATGGTAATTTATATATTTCTTCATATACTTTTTTAAAGATCCTGTTAACTAGAACTTTTTATTCAGATAGCTAGAGCCCAGTAAGTCTCTATGGCTAGTTAAGGTAGGGGTGTCTTACTTACTATTAAGAGGAAAAGGGCAGAGAGTGCTTCCAGACAGCTGGGAATACAAACTTTGAACTTGGGATGCAGGGTCTTGCAGGGAGCGACATCGTAGTGAAATGAGATGGGAAAGCAGGTGAGATGTTACACAGAAAAAGTGACAGGATTGGAGGGCTTCTGAAGTCCTCAAGCACAGCCAGTCCAGCCACCCATCATGTAAACAAGGGAGGCAGGATTTGAACCTAGGTTTCTGGTTTAAACACTCCAAAGAACCCAGATGTGTAAGGCAGCACAGAGACTATTAAGCATAGCGATAGGAAGGAATGGGAGAGGGTTGTGGAGATGGAGGATCCAAGAGCATGAGAGAAGGTGGGCTGGAGAGATCGCACATTAGTGATTAGTGGGGATTAGTGAGCCGCTGATGCTGTTTTAAAAGAGTATTTTTAATTGAACTATAATTGCAACACCTCCCACCCACCCCCTTCTCCCCTTCCAAGTTGACGGCCTCTTTTTTGTTGATGATTGTTACATGCACATGTATGTATGTGTATCACAAATATATAAAAACGCAACTTGGTTCCGTGTGTGTTGTTTAGGGCTAACCACTCTGCATTGCATGACCAGTATTAGCGCTTATTCCTGGGAGAGGCCATTTCTCCTCCCAGAAGCTATTGGTGGCCTGTAGTTCTTTGTTCAGGGGTGAGACCCCACAAAAATGTCCCTTCCACATTGATATGTCCCTTGACATTGCCGTTATTCTGGTCTTGTTTGTGCTGGGTTTCACAGCAGATTTCCTGGTGTCCTGGCTCTGACAGTCGTTGTCCCCTCTGCCCAGATTGTCTGTGAGCCACAGTGCAGGGAAGTATCCATTTTAGGAAGTTCTGTGGGATGAAGTTGGATTATATTCAGATAATGTAAGATAACAAAACCAGTGTGTAATTTTCATATTAGGAAGGAGTTTGTTGGTGAAAAGAATTTGGATAATGAAATTGACATTAATAAGGATTAATAAATCAGGGAAATTACAGGGTTTTTATTTTACTTTTTGCTAAGACTTTCTTGTTCTTGAAACATCAGTAAAAAATGATCTTACTCTATGGGTTTTCTGTATCACGTAATTCTCCAGGCGCTGTTACTCTAACCAGCTGGTTTCTGATCGGTATGTTATGCCAGAATACTTTATCCAGCCAGGACATCTGTGCTGTGTCAGGATCTCTGAGGACAAGTGGTGGTACCGGGTTATTATCCATCGAATCCTTGGGAAAAAGGAGGTTGAAGTGTTCTACCCGGATTTCGGAAATATAGGAACGGTGCAGAAGTCCTCGCTGAGGTTCCTCAAGTGAGTTGATTTAACAAGCACTGGGAAAAGGAAAATCTGAATTGTGGAACTCTGACCTTTGCCTCTTGCCATCTTCCATTTATTCTTCTTTACATCCTTACTGTACGACAACTGATCGTTTCAAATCTTTTTAAACATTTATCTCTATAAACCGTGCGTGTACATATGCAGCCAGGTGCACACAGGGCCAAAGCTGTAGGCTTCCCGGTGCTGTACTTACAGGTGGCCGTGAGCGTCCTGATGTGGGAGCTGGGAAGTGAACTCAGTCCTCTGCAACACAGCACACTGTTAATCACCGAGCCTTGCCCCGGCCTCGTCACTTGCTCTCAGGGTTGGATGATGGCCTCTCTTCTTTCACTTGATTATTAATTCAAATGGACCATGAGAATAAAATTCCATGTTTTATTAAGAAATGACTCAGGTTCGTGCTAAGAGGGATACTTATACGCCGGGGGGTTGAGTGGCTCCCACTGGGGCTTTTGTTTACACAGTTCTCTTGAAAACCTTAACTATGTTTTGTAATTTATTTTTAAATTATTTTTAAAGTACAAAGAATTTAAAGTGTCACAAATTAATTGAAATGGCCTGAGTAGCCAAACAAGAATGGATCCTCTGGTCCACAGTAGGCTGCAGTGCAGTGCGTGACTAAGCAGCCGTGTGTTTGTTTTCTGCAGATGCTGCTACACGAAGCTTCCAGCTCAGGCCATCCCTTGCTCTTTGGCGTGGGTGAGGCCGGCAGAGGTATGTTTGCTGTTTCCCGTTAGCTGGCAGAGGCGTAGGTATGTCCTTAGTATCGACAATGTTCTCAGGACACACAGATGACATGTGGAACGGCTGTGTGCTGTATGAGAGACAGACGTGTGGGCAGCAGCTGCAGCGTGTCATAATGACACTTAACGTCTCTGTCCCTTTTGGTTACTCCGGGCACCAAATTTGCAAAGATTTTATTTAAAATTAAAGCAGGTAGGAATGAGTCTCTCCACATCTAGAAACATGACCCCAAAATGCTTTTAATGCCACTTTAATCCAGTGGCCTTTTCTTAGTTGCTCGGGTGTATGAGAGAAGCAAAAGGAAGTGTGGCTAGTTCTGTTCAGACTAATCAAGAAAGGCCTCCTCCCACAAGGGCAGGAAGAAGACGTTGGAGACATTTGAAGTTGCTCTTGTTGACACGGAGTTTAGGATAAGCTGGGGTGAATAAGCTAATCTGTCGACAGTAGCCGTCACTTATTACCACACACTGCATACTTGGTGCACTTTCAGATGGCTTTCCACACAGTGTATTTGTACCAGTGCCACCACAGATGCGAGTGAGGTGCTGTGCTAGGGTGACATGTTGCTAAGCAATAGGGATTTTTGAGGTCCATTATAACCTAACGGGAGCGCTGGAGTGTAAGTCTGTTCCTGTGTAAAGTAGGGCTGTGCTGTTGACCACTGGAGTGGTTCCGTACACTCACTTTTGGGTCTTTGTTTTCTTTGATGGGTCCACTTACCTGCTTCTGGGCCCAAGTTATGGTCATTTTGCTACAGCTCTGTGCTGAGTTGAAATCAGGTACGGTGATCTTCCTGCACTCTTCTGTGTACTCAGGATTGCTAATGACCTGTGTGTGCATAGGGTCTTAGGGCTTTTTCCTATGTTTCTATAAAGAATGATAGGGGATTTTTATTGGATTGAACTGAGTGTGTACATTGCTTTTGTTAGGATGGCCATATTCAAACTATTAATTCCACCACCCCTGAGCTTCAGAAGGCCTCTAGTGTCTTCCTCAGTCTCTTAAGAGATTTAAATTTTTCGTTTTATAGGCTGTTCAGATTCCTGGTTCTGTTTTTCTTCCTCCTTACTTTATTTTTCGATGCTGCACTGAGTGGACATGTTTCCACGAGCCTTTCTTAGCATGTCTGCTATTGTTACATAAGATGACAACTGAATTTTGTAAGTTGATTTTTGGATCATTCCACTTTATTAACAGTGATCAGTTCTAGAAGTTTTCTAGTGGAATTTTGGGGCCGTCGATGTATAAACTCATTATCTTCAAATACGACTTCTTTGAACATTTGCGTTTTTGAATTTTCTTCCCTGGTTTATTATCCTAGCTGGGGTGGATGTTAAGAACTGTGTTCAAAAGGATTGGAGGTGGGCAGCCCTCCTCACTGCTGATATTAATGATATTGCCCTGAGCGTTTGTCCAGTTAGGATGATGCTGGCTGTAGCTGGCTTTGTCCTGGAGATGAAGGCGACAGCTGAGCATGAATATAACCGCTCCTGTAAATGAACTTAAAGACAAAATCATTGGTCGTCTCAGTAGACACAGACAAGACCTTTGACAAAACCCAACATGACTTACGAAAAAATTCCTGGATTGGAGTGGAGGGGCCGTCTCAGCATAACCAGTGCTACAAACCCTCAGACATTCACAGCGTGAATACCTTCATGGCGGTAGACCTGAACACCATGGAAATAAACGACAGTCAAGTTGCTTTGCTTTTCCTGTCCAGTTAGTTACTAGTCACATGCTGGCACATACTAGCATGAGACTTGGCTTTATATACTGGACAAGACAGTTTAGCCTCTCATGTTGGATGGGTCTTACAAGAAAAAGGAAGCGCCTGTGACAGAAGGTCATGGCGTCTCTGACGGGTGTTATTAGAAGGAATTTAAATGGAAACAAATTAACATCAATTAGAATTTAGAGTTAATTTTCTAACATACTATACATTAAGTAGAATGAACTTTTGAACATAATCATAAGGTGTGCTTCCTCTCGGAACCCGCCTTCCTGACTGACAGACGGCCTTAGTGCTCTCTTACCATTGACACAAAATGCTACCATAGATCTTGTGAATCTCAACCCTTCCTTCTTAACTTTATGCTTAAGGATGTTTTATCTGAATGCATGTATGTGTAACAAGTCTATTCAGTCACACAGAGACTAGAACAGGGCATGGGGACCTCTAGAACTGAAGTCACAGGCGATTTTAACCTCCCCGAGGGTGCTGGGAAATGAACCAGGCTCGTCTGCAGGAGTAGCAAGTGCTCTTACCCACTGAGCAGTCTCTCCAGCCCTGATTGGTGTCTCAGTATAGATGAATTATTTCTCTTTGTGATACTGTGCTTTGGAAATAATTGTGAACCTGTATTATAATGCCAAAATTATTGGTTAGAAAATTAGTATTTGCTGAGATAAACCGTTAGAACTTTTTTAGACAAAGCCAGAAATCAGTTTTTCTCCTCATTGAGCTAGCTTAGGTTACTTCCTAGGTCATGGCTGAGGGATTCACGTGTGTGTGTGCGTGCATATGTTCTGTGTGTGTATGTGTATTCTGGCAAACACTGAGCATTAATGTGTTTATTGTATTAAGCAAAATATATACAAACACTTTCATCTTAGAATTATTGTATTCTTGAAATTTAAAATTAAATAATAAAAATGAGCGTTATTAGGGTGGGGCCCCAACTACTCTGTGTTCACCCCTTTCCACCAGATCTCTGCTTCCTTTACCCAGCTCATTCACAAGCCCACTCCTGCTCTCCCTCCCCTTCCCTGCTCTCCGTGTGAGTGCATGGCAAAAGGAAGGCCGTCTACTAGCTGGGAAATATGCTCTCATTAGGAAATGAAACTTCAAACCTTGAGTTAGAAGTCTAAGACTGTAGGTTCCTGAAAAACTAATGTTCATATGTTCAATGCGTAATTTTCTGGCATTTTGTTAGATCCGCCCAAATGGATTAAACCGTACATATTGGGGTATTGATATTTGGAAGCTGCTGGGGTTCTCATTCCTCTTGGGACCTTAAGTGGCCTTTTGATGGAGCAGCTTAAGGCCTGTGACAGACACACACACACACACACACACACACCTTCTGTTCTTAACACACCCTCATACGTCAAGCTTTACTAACAACTTTATAAACAGTTATTTTATTTTATTAATTTTTTAAAGATGTACGTATGTATGTATGTGAGTGCACTCTCTCTATCTTCATGCACCCCAGAAGAGGGCATCAGATCTCATTACAGATGGTTGTGAGCCACCATGTGGTTGCTGGGATTTGAACTCAGGACCTCTGGAAGAACAGACAGTGCTCTTAACCACTGAGCCATCTCTCTAAACAGTTATTTTATAATGTCTGACATTCAGTAGTATATTTTTATCAAAATATTTATTTTGCATAAATAGCTTACATAATACCTTAAAAATATGAAAGCTGTAACTTTCAAGTAATTTAATTTGTGTAACATGATAAATCATATATGTTGCTCTTATACAAAATATATTTTATGCTATATAGTATAATGAAAATTAACACAATGGTAAAAGGGGATGGATATTCAAAGTATCTATACTCTAATGATCTAACGTATGATATACATCACAGGAAGCAGTGTTCTTGAAGGAATGCAAGGAAAGGAAGCATTAATTTAATGTTTGTTTTGTTTGAATTTTTATTCTTTTTCAGAGAAATTTTATAATCAAAAATAAGAAATTGGTTACAAGACCTATAATTGTGTCTATTTGGATCTAATTACATATTTCTCAGCACATTGCCTGTCACACTCTGCCAGGGGACACTTCTTGAGCTGTATTATTTAGGATTTTATCCTGTGAGGGTCATGTGGTCACATTTAGTAGTGTTTACCAGAACGCATCATCCCTCTGTGGTACTCTGTACCTGTGCTAGGGGTGGAGTGCAGGGTCTCGCCTTGCTAAGCACAGGCTGTTACAGTTGCCTGCCCAGTTACAGCCCCACCTGTTGTGGTTTGCCTGGTGTAGCCTCAAGCTCAGTGCACTGGGCCTGTCCCTAGGCAAGCCTGGTCCCCTTCCCTTCAGGGGAGGGTGGCTTGTCCCTTGAAAATCCTTGACCATTGCTTTGTCTTCATCTCTAGCTGTTTTAAAGACTCCATTTGTCCCTTACCTTCAGTGTCAGGATATGTTTACGTATAATGTAATATATTTACTTGCATGTGTAAATTTATTATTTAACCTGCTTTGTTCACTGGACATTTAAAAATCTGTAGGTTATTTTCATTAAACCTTGTGAATTGAAAGTTGTTACTCTTCGATTATTGCCTATGTCCCATATTCATGTTTTTATTTTCTCTCCTTCTGTCTCTCTTTCTGGAACAAAATTTAAAGTGTTAAAGGTAAGGTTTTCTTCCAGATCTTTTAGCTGTCTGCGTCTTTACATGGTGGGCAACTGTTTTTCTAAATTATCTTCCATTTCACTCGTTCACTCTTTAATCCTGTCTAATCTGCTACTGAATTAACCTATGAAGGTTTTAGTTTTTGTTAATTGTATTTTTCCTTTCTGAAATTTAGTCCAGTTGTATCAATCTTTAAATGAGAGAAAGTATTCATGCGTGTGTGTGTGTGTGTGTGTGTGTGTGTGTGTGTGTGTGTGTGTGTGTGTGTGTAAAGAAGCAGAG
Organism: Rattus norvegicus; assembly: GCF_021556685.1. Taxonomy (NCBI): domain Eukaryota; kingdom Metazoa; phylum Chordata; class Mammalia; order Rodentia; family Muridae; genus Rattus; species Rattus norvegicus. The sequence goes on along the minus strand of NC_141546.1, from coordinate 71,004,749 downwards.
GTGAGAGTAGACCACTCTCCAGCCACTTTGAGTTAAGGTTGAAGTGGGTGGAGGTCAGGCCGACGCACAGTGAGTGGCTTTACTCACCGAGACATCTCGCTGGCTGACCTGCACCAATCTGTATACATTGCTGATCTCTTCAAAAGTTTCAAATGAAGTTGGGTAGCTTTTTGTTAATATGCTTTAAGCATAAGATTGGCTTTATAACTGATTGAAAAATACAAATGATCTAAGGTTTTAGGGGTTTCTTACACTTGGTTTCTACTTGTTCTCATTCATGGCTCATTGTTTCTGCAAGTTTTAGATAAAATTTTTACGTTTTCATTTAATTGTGTGTATATATGTGTGTGCATATGTGTGTGTGCATACATGGATGTTGGACATTTTACAAGAGTTGGGTCTCTCCTTCATCCTTTGGTCCTGAGCTCAGGTTTGTCAGGCTTTGGGGCAGCTGTTTTTATCTGTGGAGGTCTCAGTCGTCCTCCCAGTGTCTCTGCCTTTGCCTTTGTACTGCCACTGCTTTGAGACTGCTGCCATCCTGCTGCTGTCAGGATGGTTGGATGATGCCCATCTCCACAGAGGCATCCATGTTGATTTCACCGCACTCCTGGAACTCCTGCTGCTGTGTGCTGTGTGGTGCTGTGTGGTGGTGTGTGGTGCTGTGTGGTGTGTGGTGCTGATGTAAATTAACAACCTGAGGATTGGTAGCTGACTCTGGTGGTGTGAGGTGGACCTGGAAGTCCGTCGGAAGCTTAGCGCATTTGCCTCCCTTTCTGGGAGTGGACTTCCAGCCATCGTAGGCCCTGGCTTTGACGTTCGTCCCTTTGACCTGTTAGGACCATCAACTGTAGTGAGACCTGTGCAGATGAGCAGGCTCTCTGACGGCAGACGCAGACCACACTTGCCTTCATTTCGGCGTCACAGTGTGTTACTAGCTTAAAAGTTCTTTGGTCTTTTGTGATACATTAAAATAATTTACCTAGAATTTTAAATTTTTTCCCTCAGAAGTTAGCTTAATAATCTTTAACTGACTTTTGTTTTGTTTTGTGTGGTTTTTTTTTTTTTTTTAAGACAAGGTTTTTCTGTGTGGCCCTGGCTGTCCTAGAACTCACAAGGCTGGCAAGGCTGGCCTCAAACTCAGAGATTCTGAGGTCTGCATCTGCTTCCCAAGTACTGGGGTCAAAGGTGTGTGCCACCATTGCCTGGCTTTAACTAACTAACTAACTTACTGTCTGTCTGTCTGTCTGTCTGTCTGTCTTTCTTTCCTCCTCCTCAGTGGATAATTAAATTTTTCTATACCTTTTCATTATTTTTCTTTAAAATTTAAAGTTTTATTTATTGCATTCTCATGCATACATGTAATGTATATTGATCATATTTGCCCCGCTACTTTTTTTATGAGGTTTTCTTCTTACCTCTATATCTCTATTCCCCCTTTTACTCTTAGAGAAAAACAGCATACTTGTGTTTGTGCGATTGTTCTAATTCACTCAGTGTGACGATTTCTGCATCCATTCATTTTCCTGCAAAGGACAGAACGTACTTGTTCTCGATGCTGAGTAAACTCTGTTGTGCATGCGCACACGGCTGCTTTTCCCTTCATCTGTCCTTCACCAGTAGACACCACCGCTCCCAGTCCTTGACCTCTCTGCTGTAACAGGGCCATGGTGAACATGGGAGCAGCTGTCCCTGTGGTAAATGGACTTTGATTCTGAGTGTGTACCTAGAAGCAGTGTAGTTAGCTTATGTACAGTTACTATTTTACCTTTTGAGGAATCGCCACACTGGTTTCCATGGTAACCGGACTAATACACACCCCAACAGCTACAAGGGCTCCTTTTCCTGTGCCTTCAACATCATTGGCTGTGGTCTTCCTGGTGGCAGCCTGTGTTTACTGAGTTGAGGTGGAATCTCTGAGTGCTTTTGATTTGCATTTCCCTGATGATTGGTCTTTTATTTATTACAAATAAATAATATGGTATTTCTAAAAATGAGTTTTTTATCAGAAGAATTTTTTGTAGTCATACTTAACCATATTTTTCTTTTAATGTCTCTTACCATAAAATTATACATATTTTATGTGTTTCTCTGGGTTTTGGGGATTTTGGCTCTTTCACTTGAAACTAGTTCACTACCAATTCATTTGTGTGTGATTACTGTAACTCTGAATCACACCACATAAATACCCCTGTTGTATTTTAGGAACACTGGACATCCAAAGCTATATTGCACTTCCAGAAACTGTGTGGTTTGAAGCCATTAGTGGGTGTGGTGGATGAGTACATAGACGGAATCCTTAATATCTTTCTTTGTGATACGTCCTCAAATGAAGATGTCTATTTTCATCACGTCTTGAGGACAGAAGGCCATGCTATTGTGTGCCGAGAAAACGCCCCATCCAAGGTACAGTGCATGTTTTGTTCTACACACTTTGTTTAAATGCCACACTTCAGGATATAAAACACTTTAGTATGAGCAGTTCCTGATTTACTCTTCAGTCCCAGGAATGTATGTTAGGTTCCTGGATTCTTACTGCAGACACCGTCTTCATTTCCAGGTGGCCATTGAAACCACCAATAACAAACAACTCCACATTCTGCTCATGGTTCTTTGTCCTCTGGTAAAAAGTTCATTTAGAACAAATGATCTAATCCCTGTGGCCCCAGAGTACTTGGTTATCAATGGTTTCCTGGAGAAGAAATGCATTCTCTTACTTTGCAAGCAGTGATAGAGCACCAGCAGTTTCTCGCCTGGCTGCTGGTTTGTACTAAAGAAGCGTCAGCGTCAGCGTCAGCGTGGAGGTGCTCGCCTCACCCATGATGGGGAATGCACCTCAGGGCAGTGGGTGCTGCTGGCTTGTTCTCCTCTTCTGCCTCGTTATATAATGACTCGTTATATAATGAAACGCTTCATCCTAGGGCTTCAGGGACTTCAACCCACCAGCACTGTACACTAACTCGAGCGCAGCGCCGGGCGACATGGTCCTGACCGAGCTGGGACATCCCGCTCAGCAGCACTATTTGAACGAAGACGGGGAGATCCTGCAGCAACCCCAGGTGAGCGCCCTGCATGGCTGGGAAAGCCCCTGCACATATAGTCACTCTGGTTCACTGTAGTTACATCCCCATCTTGTGGGTGAGCGGATTGCAGCTTTTCAGACTGGGAATCTTGCACAGTGATTGTAACAGTGGCCCCATCTCTGTGCCGTTTGCTCCTGTGCATTGATTCTGTTTCCTGTGGAACACTTGTCTTAGGCAGTAGATTCTCTCATGCCTTTGTGTGGCTCTGGCTCCCCTACACGGATGATGCCAGTGCTAATCTTTTTTAAAAATCTTTTGATTGCATTTATGAGTTATGTGTATGTGTAGAAGCACATGCATGCCTCAATGCACATTCGGAGGTCAGAAGAAAACTTGTGGGAGTTGGTTCTCTCTACCACGTGGGTTCCAGGGGTCAGGCTTGGGCTGATAGACTCGGTGACAAGTGCTTTTGCCCACTAAATATCTTACTACTCATTGTACCATTCAGTTTATTGAGCATTCTTGGCTCGTACTCTAAAAATGGCTCTCCCACCATGGTAATGACCATATTAGAATAATTTTCCAACATGTATTACTCCAATCCCTCCCCACCATGATGGTTTGTATATGCTTGGCCCAGGAAGTGGCACTATTAGGTGTGACTTGTTGAAGTAGGTGTGTCACTGTGGGCGTGGGCTTTAAGGCTGTCATCCTAGCTGTCTGGAAGTCAGTCTTCCACTACCTGCCTTCAGATAAAGATGTAGAACTCTCAGCTCCTCCTACACCATAACTGCATGAACTCTGCCATGCTCCTGCCTTGATGATAATTGACTGAACCTCTGCACCTGTAAGCCAGCCCCAATTAAATGTTTCTTATAAGAGTTGCTTATAAGCAACTTATAAGGTCATGGTGTCTGTTCCCAGCAGTAAACACCCCCCCCAACCCCAATAGAAGCAGTTCTTGAGCTAGTGTTGTATCCCAGGCGCTGTCGTGAGTTCTCCCGTAGGTTACTTACTCTTCAGAGCACAAAGGGAAAGTGAAGCCCACAGTAAGAATTTAGTGTTTCTTGAACAAAGTAAGACAAATCCTCTGAGTCTCACATTCCATGGCAATAGCTACTGGGCTAAGAATGTTTGGTATTTTAAATTTAAGGGTCAGAGGTGCTTTGTTTGCTGATATAAGGTGTTTTATTTTCTTTGCATGTTATAGATATAAAAATACCGCTTTGTTTAGTAGGCACATCTATGTATTTTAGAGGTGGGAAGTCTTTTTTTTTTTAAGTAATTACCGACTACTAAAAGATATTGAAGGGGCTGGGGATTTAGCTCAGTGGTAGAGCGCTTACCTAGGAAGCGCAAGGCCCTGGGTTCGGTCCCCAGCTCCGAAAAAAAGAACCAAAAAAAAAAAAAAAAAAAAAGATATTGAAAGGCACAGCTGTTTTGACTGTGCCTTTGACTTGTCATGAAAAGTGGGCGGTGACACCCACCTCTGAGGCCAGCACACAGGAGCTCCATGGCAAGACTTTGTCTCCAACAACACACAAACGTACCCATGGCTCCCGCTGCAGTTGCAAAGGCAGTAGTTTAGCCTGGGACTGGATAAATGGCTCAGGGGCGAAGACCACTGGCTGCTTTTGCAAAGAAGCTGTGTGTTGGTTCCAAGCACCCACATAGTGGCTCAGAACTGCCTGTAACTTTAGTTCCAGGGAATCCCATTCCCTCTTCTGGGTCCTTGGGGAGAAGGCAGATGTGGTATACATACAGTCAAAACATTCATACATATAAAATAAAAAAGATTAAAAACTGTTAAATGACACATTTGTTAGTTTATGAGTGTCTTGCCCTCCGTGTTAGTGATGCACCATAGTGCACCTGGTGCCCGTGGATGTCAGAGGAGAGAGCGGATCTCTGGGAAGTAGAGGGTGGATGGTTCCTAGCCACCTTGCGGATATTGGGAGTCACACTTGAGTCTTGTAGTAAGAGCAGCGATGCCTTTAACCACTGCCCCAGCCATCCAGCCCCTAGCATTGTTTTTAATTAATCTGGTTTGTTTGGTTTATAACAAGATTGAGTCTTTCTTAATTATTATTACCGCACTGGAAGAACTGTATTTCCTTATTCTTGAATAGTGAATTTAATTCATTGTTTATCCTTTTTAGAATATCTTTTATCTGTTGCTTTCTTCAAGCAATCATAGTTTGGTTCTAGAAATGAAATAGCATCTTTTGTGCAGAAGAAAAAAATACATAAACTCTCCTGATTTGGTTTGTACTTTGGTCCAACTGAGCTCTGTGCCACCCACATGCACCCCCACTGTGAACCCAGCCTCTTGCCCATTGCCACTGCCTTTGAGTGTCCTGTGTGTGTAGCATCCTCACTGCATCCTCTCTCCTTTCACACGGCCTCCTTCCTGCATCTGCACCCATGTCTCTGCAATGGCCGTACTGGGAAGACTGCTATTACCTCCTTTGTAGCTACAGGGTATCTTGTAGACACTTGATCATGTGCCCAACTGTGGTCACTTGATAACATGTGCAATGAGGATTGTTTTCTGATATAGTTGAACAGAATGGGAAGATGTAGGGAAATGTGTAAAAATGAGAGAGAGAGAGAGAGAGAGAGAGAGAGAGAGAGAGAGAGAGAGAGAGAGAGAAAGAAAGAAAGAAAGAAAGAAAGAAAGAATGAGAATATACCTTTGTACATGTATAAACTGTAGAGTATACTTTCCACCAAAGTTTATAGGAATGCAGATTTTGGAAACAGCATTAATGTAGAAAATGATTTTTCTTTTATATCTACTAGCAAGATATTAATGACGAGAAGTCTATAAGTCACCTTAAATCTGTATCTGAGGAATTATTAAAGGATTCTAAATTGGGTCCATTGAAAACCCGGGAGAGCTGTGAAGAGGAGCCACAGTGGTCCATCCTGAAGCCAAAGGATCCGAAGGAAGAGAATGAGGTAAGAGAAGGAGGTGGCACCTGGAAATCAGTGCTCTGCGGGCTCCACTGCTTTTGTCTGTGAGTGCTGCTCTGTGACACTGAAAACCTCCTTAACAGTCACCAAGACCACAGCGGTGCAACAGAGCCAATCGATCACAGAGAAGAAAAGCACGGTCGGACCGTGCGTAGGTTACTATCCCCAGGCCGAGTCACAATGGCAACATTAGAGGTCCTGCGTAGCAATATGAGGAAAACTCATCAGGAAATATATTTCTATTTTTGGAGGAACATATTTTTATTTTATACAAGTGTTTATATGCACATAACTTAGAGTCCCTCATGACACCTGCATTTTCTGTTTTCTTTTTTTTTTACATTTCTTTTTTTTTAATTTATTTAATACTTAATAATAATTCTTTGGTTTCTGGGCAAACATCCCCCTCCCCCCTCCCCTTCCTTACAGGTATTCCCCTCCCCATCCTCCCCCCATTACCACCCTCCCCCCAACAATCACGTTCACTGGGGGTTCAGTATTAGCAGGACCCAGGGCTTCCCCTTCCACTGGTGATCTTACTAGGATATTCATTGCTACCTATGAGGTCAGAGCCCAGGGTCAGTCCATGTATAGTCTTTAGGTAGTGGCTTAGTCCCTGGAAGCTCTGGTTGCTTGGCATTGTTGTTCATATGGGGTCTCGAGCCCCTTCAAGCTCTTCCAGTTCTTTCTCTGATTCCTTCAACGGGGGTCCTATTCTCAGTTCAGTGGTTTGCTGCTGGCATTCGCCTCTGTATTTGCTGTATTCTGGCTGTGTCTCTCAGGAGCGATCTACATCCGGCTCCTGTCGGTCTGCACTTCTTTGCTTCATCCATCTTGTCTAATTGCATTTTCTGTTTTCTAAAACAACCATTTTCTAAATCATCTTGCTTAGCTGTTGTTAAATTTCCCCTTTAATTGTTTCATTAAAAACTATACTTCGTATTTCCTGATTTTCCAGTTTAAGTATCTTTGTATTTCTTGGCATAGAAGAAATTTTTCATCCCTTCACTACACATACACTTAGCCTTCATTCCACTCCCCTGCCGTCAGTATTAATGCTATTTTCTGCTGACTCAAATCGTGTGCGAGGACACTTTCCATGTATACTTTTGAATAATCTCTTTGTTTATTCTTTGAAAATTTGATACATTTTATTGTATTCTTTCTCCTTTCCTGACTCCTCCCAGATCTCGCCACCTCCTCTCCAAGCATCTTCATGCTCTTTTTCTCTCCTAAAAGAAAGTAGAGTTCAATTTGTGTCGGCTAACGGCTCCTGAGCAGGGGCCTGCCCTGGGATGTGGTGTCACCCACGGAAGAAGAGATCTCCCTCTCCATCAGCTGTCGTTGAGATGGCTTCGTGGAAGAGTGGGGTTGGTGCCCACGTTCTCTCTTCCATGCTGACTGTTGTCTGGTTTGAGTTTGTGCAGGTCTTACGCATGCTGGCGTGAATTTTATGTTGATACTTCTTTTTAAGTTAACTACAGCAGCATTGACTTTATTTTGGTGTGCTTTTCTGTCAGTTTTAATCTACAAATAGCTTTATGTATTCCACACAGTTTTATGTATTCAGGATGCAGAATAGCTCCAGCACCTGGAGTAACCCGTCTCCCTGGTTTTGGTCACAGTTTCTCATATTACTGGTGTTTCGTTACGACTAGCATATAATAGAAGTTTAAGAGTGACTTTTTAGTGGAGCATAATACCTTTGAGTACCTCATATGTATCCAGGTTGTTGATAGTTCAAAGCTTTTGTGTTCTGAATGTTACTTGGTTGCATTAGCGATCCCACAGTTTGAATATCCATCGCGAACCAAGGTTTATTTGAATTGTTTCCAGCTTTGAATAATTATGAATAGCATTACTATAGGTGTTCATACACAGTTTTGTGTGTGTGTGTGTGTGTGTGTGTACGTGTACACCTAAGTTTCATTTATGCAGAGAAAATGTCCAGACATAGGACTGGTGTGTTATGTGACAGTGTTTGGCAGACTGCTCTCCAGAGGAGCTGTACCTTTTCATGTTCCCACCTGTAGTGTATATGTTCCGGGTGTTGCCATTAACAGTTGGGAATTGTTGTTTTCTCCCTGTCTTGAGTTTTCTTAAATGTCCCAGCTGTGTGTCCTTGGTCAGATGGTGGTCTCCACTGTCTCATTTGTAACTTGTCCTTTCACTGTCTCTCACACAGCAAACTTTTTCATTTTAGAAAGTCCAACGTGACAACTTTTTTCCTGTTAATTTTGAGTTACTTTTTAGCACAGGTGTTGTGAGGATAGGATTCATTTTGTTATACATGGACGCACAGTTGCTTTAGCATCATTTTATTGAGAAAACTCCTGTTTCCACAGAATTGCCTTTAATCCTTTACTAAAAGGAAAAAAAAGTGGGTTGTTGGTTCCTGTGAGTCAGTGGCCACTCTGAATTCTGTGCCAGGGGTCTGTAGGTCTGAACTTTCTCAGTGTCACACAGTCTTGCTTGTACACATGCATGTAGGTACTCGTGAAGAGAGAATCAGGGAGTCTGAGTCTTCACATTTTATCATTTTTAAATTATTATGAATAATATTCTTTTAGCCTTTAGAATCATTGTGTCTGAGTCTTACTTTTGTCAGTCATCATTCTGGGTTCAAATTTATTTTGTGATTATTTTGCTTGGTTCTCATTTAGTTTTCTTTTCTTCCAGTTGTGAAGGTGGAGCTTTAGATCTTTCCTAAGCTCTGCATCTGTGCTGTGTCTGTATACAGTTAAGCCACACTGCACAAATTTGAATGTTTTATTGTTATTTTCAGCTAGTAGGTTTTTAAATTTCTTTTGAAATGCACTTGAACTATGGAATTATTTAGAATTGTTTAATTTACAAGTATTTTGAGATTTTCTTGTTTTCCTTTTGTTATTCCCTGTGTTGTATATCATGGTCTGGGAGCGTACTTTATTCTCTGTGGAGTGTATAGTGTATGGTCTGGGTGCCTACTTTGTATGTTTCGGGTCCTTACATTGCCAAGCTTTGTTTTGCTGACACAGGACGTGGTTTTTTGGCTGACGCCCTGTGCCTTTGAAAAGGATGTGTATTCTATTGTGTATTCTACTTCAGGTGGAAGTCACTGCTCGCAGCTGGTGGCAGCATTTGCTGCTCTCCAGTGTCATTGACGCTGACTGGTTGTATTGATTACTGGGAAGGATGTCCCAAGTCTCCCACTCTCCTCTTGGGCTTTGCCTGTTTCTCCTCTTTTTCCGTCGTATTTCCTCTGTTTGTTCAGGTGTTGTCCTGTGATCTAGGACTATGTTTTCTTGGTGAACTGACGCCCATCCTTAGGAGATGTCTGTCTTTGTTTACAGTTACTTTCCACACAGAAGCCTGCATGTCTAATCCAGGAAAGTCGTACTTCTGTGTGTGTCTGCAAGGAGTATCTTCCTCTTCCTTTTACTTGTAGCCTATTTAGTAGTCGTATTGAGACAGTATGTCATTTATTCATTTGTAGAAGCCCACTGATCATCGTCAGACTGTTGGTACTTTGTGACTACCGTGTTTTAGATCTGGTGTTACCTTTTCATTAGCTATTCCTGACTTCCTGACTCTACTCCCCTTCCCTGCTGCAGTTTACATTTTAAGGAAATTTGCTTTTTAAAGTTTCTATTATAGTTGTTTTTATACTTTTATTTACTTATATTACTTACTCACTTTACATTCTGCTCACTGCCCCCTCCCTATCAACCCCCCTCCCACAATCCTTCTTCCCATCCACCCTCCTCTTCTCCCCTGAGCACCCAGCACTTCAAGTCTGTGAGGCTAGGCACATCCTCACCTACTGAGGCCAGAGAAGGCAGCCCCGCTTTTGCAATAGCCCCTGCTCCAGTTGTTCTGGGCTCACATGGAGGTCAAGCTGCACATCTGCTACATACGTGTGGGGAGGCCTAGGTCCAGCCCGTGTATGCTCTTTGGTTGGTGGTTCAGTCTCTGAGAGCCCCAAGGGTCCAGGTTGGTTGACTTTGTCGGTCTTCCTGTAGGGTTTCTATCCCTCTGGGCCTGCAATCCTTCCTCCTGCTCTTCCCTAAGAGTCCCTAAGCTCCGTCCACTGTGTGGCTGTGGGTCTCTGCATCTGTCTGAGTCAGCTGCTGGGCGGAGCCTCTCAGAGGACAGCCATGCTAGGCTCCTGTCTGCAAGCACCACAGAGCATCATTAATGGTGTTAGGAATTGGTGCTTGTCCAAGGAATGGGTTTCAAGTTGGGCCCATTATTGGTTGGTCATGCCCACGTCCCTGCGTTTCTTGTAGACAGGATAAATTTTGGATTGAAAGTTTTGTGGGTGGGTTGGTGTCCCTATCACTCCATTGGATTTTGCCTGGTTACAGGAGGTGGCCCCTTCAGGTTCCGTATCCCCAATGCTGTGAGTCACTGCTAAGGACACCCTTATGGACTCCTGGGTGCTTCCCTTATTCCAGGTCTGTCTCATCTTAGAGATGCCCCTCCCCCACCTCCTCTCCCCTGTCAGTTGCAGTTCCAGTCATTCTCATGGCCTGGATTTTTACACTGGATTCATACAGTAATTTACCACTGAATTGCATGTAGCTGTTATTCAGTATGTGGCTGTCTTACCACCAAGTAAATCATTGTGAAGACTATCACAGACTTAAAAGGTCTATTCCCCAGACACAGAAATCACGCACACAGGTTCCTTCCTTTCATTGCTTTAAACTTTTCTTTCCACTTGTTTTCAGTCCTGTGGTTTCTGATGCAGAATTTATAGTCACGTTTTCTGTGGGCAGTGGGCCATGTTTATTGGTTATATTCCGTGGTTTCGTAGTCTTCAGGAGGCTCACCGTCGTCTGTCCAGGCTAGATTTCCTTAGGTCTAGACTGCTTCAAGATTATTCATCTAATACATTTACCTTTCACTGAAGTTTGGGGGGTTTTAAACATAGTTCCTTGTTTGGGTAGAAACAGGCTTCGTTTATTCCAGGTGAGTAACCCACCACCAGTGTCCGCTCCAGCCCTTCAAGCTAATTCCCTGCATTGTACTTTGTCTTAGCATTGATTATACAACTGTTAAGTAGTTTGTAATTGTCCCCCAACTTCCTGAGCTTCTTTATCTCTTGGAGTAACCTTCCCTAAACTCTTTTCTATGCTGTTCAGACTAGATAATGTCTATTGATCTGCCTTCAAGCCCATCCATGCTTTCCTATCATAGTAAGAAGACAGTAATCTCAATAAACAGCATAAAAACTGGTTCTGATCGGGGATATCCTGAAGACTCGTATGTGAAGGTTTAGTTGCCAGCTGCTGGTGCTGTTGAGAAAAAGGAGTTAAGAGACTAGCTGGAGGAAGTCGGGTGTGCATGGCGGGGTGGGGGTGTTGAATGAACTGGGACACGGGGATCCTAGTCCTTTACCCACCTCTCCCTCCCCTTCTCTGGCCAGTGCAGGGAGCAACCCTGGTAGTTTGAATGAGAATGGCTGCCATTGGCTCATAGATTAGAGTTGACTGCCTGACCATCAGGGGGTGGTGCAGTTTGAAAGGTTAGGAAGTCTGGCCTTATTGGAGGAAGTAAGTCACAGGAAGTGGGCTTTGAGCTTTCAGAAAGCCCATTCCATGCCCAGGGTTTCTCTCTTCCTCCTACCTGCATATCTGAATATAGGAACGCTAAGTTACTTCTCCAGCATCGTGTCTGCCCGCACGCCTCCACGACTAGAGTCTAAACCTCTGAAACTGTAAGCCAACCCCAATTAAATGTTGTTCTTCATAAGGGTTGCCAAGATTGTGGTGTCTCTTCACAGCAACAAAAAGCTGATCGAGACTAATAATTCATCAAAAAGAATTATCGATTCAGAACCAAGAACCTTTGGCAATAGGTCATAGGGCCTAAGGGAGAGCCTAATGTTGTTTTCTGTTAAATGGACAGTGTCAAACAGTTCCTAATGACATAAGGTGTTTTTCTGCCACACCCTTCTCCTGTGATGCCTGCCTCACTGTAGGCTTCAGTAATGGAAACATTGCCTTTTGAAGTCGTTCTGCCTCAGATATTTTGTCAAAGTAATGGAAATGAGATGGAAACGCGGATGCTGGCTATGAGGTTGTAGCTGTCATTCTGTGAAATTGTGGTTTAGAAGCTTTTGGAATCACCAGTTTATAGGAGGAAAAATTTGGAGAAGGAGGCAGGAGAAAGACCAGACTGCTGCAAGCCAAGCTTAGTGGCTGATCATGATAAAAGCTTAGACCATCAGAATACTGGTGACCACGCCCAGTGACGGTTGTGCTTAGTAGGCGTGGTGGCTGTTCTTGGTGTGAACTGAGGTGTGAAAACCCACTTCTGAAGCAGATGTTTGAGGTGAGAAGATTCACCTCTAATCTGATGCCCTCTTTTGGCCCCTGGACACCAGACATGCATACGGTACGCGCACATTCACATATGCAGGTAAAACACTCACATCATAAAATGTTTTCAGTCGTTGAGTGCTTTGCATTGGGATGGTTAGTGTTCTGAGGCCTCAGGAAGACTTCCCTTGGAAACAAAGCCAAGCCTCTGAGTTGTGGCATTCCCACTGCCCAGCTCTCCAGGAAGTCGGCGGCTCTGGCTTTACTGCTCCACTGGTGACAGAACTTGATACCAGATTCTAGCCTCTCCCAGGTGTTGTCTTTTCAAGCATACAGAATGTAAGAGTCACAGAGCTGAGGAGACTTCCTCTGGTTTCAAAGGAAAGCCCAAGAAAGCAGGCATGTGGTACAGTCCCTGTGGGGAGCTCCCAAAAGTGCAGCACATTAGCCTGAGTGAAACCAAAGTGACAGTGGAGACCTAGGAAGTTAGTGGTGGCAGAAACATGGAAAATCGGCAGAGAAAAGCTACAGTCACCAGCCAGTGTGCGAGTGAGCTGCCGCGTGGTGGCTGCTAGACAAGAGTGGGATAAGGGCAGCAGGGCCCTTTCCCACCACCTTGTTCCCTGCAGACAGAGTTTGCTGTTTGCCTGGTCGGTTTTGCTGTTTTGGTCCAGTCCTTTCTTGGTATTCGCCTATGTCTCATTTGGAATAGAGGGTTTACTCCTATGCTGTTGTAAAGTGTATATTTTTTGTTTGGTTTTTGCTTTTTGAGATAGGATCTCACCCTACACCTCTGGCTGGCCTGGAACTCACAGAGATCCACCTGTCTCTGGCTCTATAACTTAATATTTCTTTTTTTTTCTTTTCTTTTCTTTTTTCTTTTTTTTTTTTTTTTTGCAGGGTTCACAGCTGAGAGTTTTTGAGATGTAGGTGCTGTGGCCCCTAGGTGGCTTCCATACTCCCATGTCCACTGGAATACCGTGTGACACAAAATAAAGGAGCCTAGCAAACTAGTGGAACCTTAGAATAGGCCTGGAACAGGGCGGTGGCTCCCCCCACCCCTGGCTTCACGGGAGTCCCCTCCAGTGCTGGCAGCCTGGCACCTCCCAGTAGTGACAGTGGGATAGTTGGCTACTCCAAAGCCGTCAATTTCTCATTGGTCCAAAAGCTGTGTAAAAACACTTGCTGCTGCGCCATAAAGCAGATCGGCACCTCAGTGCGGGTCTCCAGGGTCCGTGTCTGGGCTTTGGTGACTCCGCCTCCCTCACCCACTCCTGGGTCCTGGTTCCCACAAGGAGACTTTTGGCTTGCACTTTTGAGCATCATAGAACAGCTAAGGCTTTGGGGACTCTTGAAGGCACACGAGATGTGGTCTTGCATGATACAGACAGGAGATTTAGACTTGAAATGTCCCTCAAAGGCTGTGTGCTAAGGTCTGGATGCTCACTTGTGGTATCATTGTGAGGTAGTAGAAGCCAGGAGGTGAGCGGTCGTGCTTTCCCTCTCTGTTTTCTTCCACCAGGAGTGAGCAGTCTCCTCAGTTACATGTTCTCACTGTCAGGATAGCCCGTCTCCTCAGGTCCACATGGAGGCAACTGACCATGGACTGACACTCTGAAACCATGAGTCAAGAAAAAGGGAATTCCTTTTGAATTCTCTTAGAAATTTCATTTGAGTAATGCGAAGCTGACTAACACAAATCCTTCTTTCTTCTTCTTTATTCCATGTGTCTTAACTTTCCAAAACTCCCTCTAGCTGGTGAAGAGAGCGGCTGCCTGAGTCCTGGGTGTAGGGCAGCCATCTGGAGATGCAGTTGCTTCCACACCGACTTTCCTCTCACGCTCCCGTTTCCGTACCCCGTCTGCTCTCTCACCCAAGAGCTTTGCTGCTGACGTTTACTCTGTAAATCTCCTGAGCTTTTATGTTATGCGTATGTGGTTGCCTCTCAGTTTCTCCCACTGTACATACACTCTGACCTGTGGTGGGTTAGGACCCCTTAGTCAGGTATGAAGTGCTGCTTTCTTACACCGAGCAGACAGCATTGCCTCATCTCCCACACCATCACAGGCCTGCCCTTAAATGTCCTTGCCTTTATCTCTTTGGCATTTCAGGAGGGAAATAGTAATAAATTGTGTATTAAACTTGTCTGCACTCAAATCCAGGAAAAATTGTGCATTTGAGTTTTCAAATGTGTTTATGTTGGGAACTAAGAATAGCAGTCCTTGCTTGTCCTGTGGTATATTTCAGGATGAGGTCCCTACTGGAATGCCATGCCTGGAGTCAGTGACCATCGGTGATGACATTTGGGATGAGAACTGGCTTCCTCTACAGGCCAAAATGGGGAAGGCAGGGGGTCCTGCCTCCCATCTATTTACGTCAAGCCTTGTTGGGAAGAAACAGTATCAGACACGTGGAGAAACTACACGAAAGGTTAGAGTCTTGTGATAACAAACAGAAAATCACTGTTGACAAAGGAAATGTAAACCCAGTAGATGAGACTTCTAGAAAGTTATAAATGCTAGAATTCAAAAGGATTTGTCAGGCTATAGTTCATTGATTTTTTTTAAGTAGGTAAGTACTAAAGTGCTCAGGAACCTGCTAGCTAGGAGATTGATGTATGAGTCCCAAGCGTTGAAGGTGTGTACTACAGACTTTGAGGAAGGATGTCACTCTGTTGGAAATCAATACACCCCTCGGGTTGCTTAAAACACACTGCTTCCTAGTCCTGATAGAAATCAGTGCACGCTCAAGTATATGCACGTGCGCGTGTGTGCGCACGCACACACACACACACACACACACACACACACACACACAGAGTGTCATTTACAACACACTACTTCCTTGCTGTCCTCTTATCTTGCTTTGAGATCTTGTGGCATTGTATTTTGATTTACTGTTGCACTTTTTTCTTTATAGGACTGGTGTTTTTCAACATCTAAAGATATATGGGATGATTCCTGGCAGCCCTTAGGCCTGGCAAACGATGTGAAAGGAAGAACTCACACACCAGAAGGGCCCATTGCTCAAGAAAAAAATATTGGCACAACCCGAATTCGAAAGGTAGAGCCCAGTTCAGATTATTATAACCAATATCTCTTTCATTCTTAGAAATTGTGGTTAATGTATGTCCTTTCGCATTAGTTAGTCAAGACAGCCCCCCACAGACATACCCATAGGCCTATCCGCTCTCAGCTGGTCTTCAGTCAAGACCATCCTCCTCGATGACGACTAACACAGTGTTAGCTCACATGTGTTCTTGCTCCATATTCCTCTCTGGCTTTCACTCCTTAAGTCGAAGGCTAAGTTGAAAGTCTGTTGAGTTTGCTTTTCACCTTGGCGAGGCTCAGACTCACTGTCTTGTCTGTCTCCAGCCTGCCTGTTCTCCGTGGGTTTTCATAGACGCTCACTTGATGAATTGGCAGCATTGGACTGTGCAGATAACTTGAAAGAGTTGTGAGCAGATGTTGGACTGCTCTCTAGTCCCTCTCTGGGTGTGTCTGCCAAGGCCTGGATGTATTGTCAGACTCAGGGTCTGATCTCCCTCCTTAGCCCATAAGTCTGCAACTTCTGTTAGCACCTCAGCTGCACTCCTGACTGGAGACCTCCTTAGTTAAAATGTCAAGGAATGACTATGGAACCCACTTCATTTTCTGAAAATTTACCCGTCTGCTTGTTCCCCAGGACCTTCAAATACTATAAAACGTAATTTGTCCAATGCTTACAGTGCAGCGAAGTTGAGGGACCATGGCTAGAACTGAGGTCTTACCAACATTTTTAAAGCTTGTATCTTGACATCAAGGAACCAGGATTTGTAAACCAGCTATATCAGTCTTCTTGGGCTTTTAGTAACCATATTCCGGGCCTTTTCAAGTAATGACAGTTACTTTCCCCACTGCTAGTCTATAAGGAGCTGTGAACTTCATGGTCGTTAGGAACTCTGTCTCTACAGTCAGATATCTGACCCTTGATCTTATGATTTATTAACTCTGTGATCTCTTTTCCTAGTAAAGAAGATGGCACTGCCCACAGTGCTTACACACTTACTGTTTACTGCCACTGCTGTAAGCACTTATGTGCATCCTGTCTGTTTACTTAATCTTTCCTAAGAAGTACTGTTACCGCCATTTTGAGTGAAGAAATAGAGACACAGATTTAGTTACTAGATTTCAGCCAGAGGTTTATATAAGCACTTGTCTTGGTCACTGTTCTATTGCTCTGATGAGACACTGTGACCAAGGCAGTTCCTGCAAAGAGAAAGCATTTGACTAGGACCTTGCTTACAGTTTCAGAGAATCAGTACTTACCATCATGGCAGGAAGCATGGCGGCACACAGGTAGGCTTGGTACTGGAGAAGTAGCAGAGAGGCCTACATCCTGATTTTCAGGCAGAGAGAAACACACACTTGGCCTGCTGTGGGCTTTTGAAATCCAAAGCCTGTTACTAGTTACTCTCTCACAAGGCCATATCGAGTTCCTCCCAGATGGCTCATCACCTGGAGATCAAGCATGCACTATAGATGGGTCCTGGGGCCTTTCTTATTCCAGCCCTCAGCAGTTAAAGTGTGCCACGAGGGTATGTTTGGCAGAGAGTAAGCACACGCTGGTTTATAAAAGCGGCAGCAATGTAGTCGTGATGGCAATCTTATTAGTAAGCCCAGAGGCTAGGAGCCACGCATACGGGGCAAAATCTGAACTTTAATTTGTTTTTAAGAAACTGTAACAGTTTGAAAATCGGCCTGAATATGAGAGAGCAGAAGCTCTGAGGTGTTTCCGAGTGGGCGATAATGAGGATCATCGGTCGTCAGACCTGTAGCTTAGAGCTCCTGTCACTCCACAAGGAAAACTAGGACTGTACTTTCTAACATTGGAGGATATTTATTAAAAATAAGTATCAGTAAGTAACATGTTAGGAGAATATATAGTGTCTTCAACAAATCCTTGAGAATATTGTCTATTGTTGTGGACAAGGTGGATGAGAGAAAATTAGAGGCAGGAGTTTGACTCCTAGATTAGCATTAGCTTACAGGCTGTTTGCAGGAGAAGGAACAGTATTCTGTTGCTGTGAATTGCGTGTGTTTTTTTCCCTCAAAGCATCATATGTCGGGTGTGGTCTCTGGCATAGCAGCACTAAAATGCTGGGGACTAGGATATATGATGTAACCAGGTCATTGAGGACACGACTATAAAATTGTATGTATAGCATATATATGTAACGTGGTCAGCTTTACTTACCCTACTGCTTTAGGAGCCTGTCTTCCAGCTTGACTGGCAGAGGTCTTATACTTACATCTACTGAGAGAAAAGCACCCAGTAGAGAGACTGCAGCATATGACATGACCCAGAGTGTTAGAAAACACTTAGGCTGGCACCAAAAGCATGTTGTTCTTTTCTCGTTAAAGTTGCCAGTGCAAGCTCCGTCCGGAGCTCCGTAGTCCTGCTCCACCTGCGCCTGCCAGGCAGCCTGCATCCCAGTCTGGACTTGTGCATTGCAGAAAGGTTCAAACCATTGAGCAGAAAGCAGCCAGGCTTTCCCCCGTGGTGCTGAAAGAGAAGGGCTCCGTCTCCCTCTGCTTAGCTGCCCATTTTAGTGAATGTTATCGTACCTGGTTCCTTTTTGAATCCTGATCTTCCTTTAGAGTGTGTGATGCCACTTTTTCCTGATATGTGGCATGATCTCTAGGCTGTTTTGTCTGCAGAGTTCTGTCCTGTCCTCTTACTCTTTGATGAAGGTTTTGTGTATCTTAGGCACATAATCTGATAAATATGTAATAACTCTGTTTAACATTTTGAGAAGCTGCCAGGCTGCACCTTTTTTCATTTTTGCCAGCAATTTGAGTGCTTCGGTTCATCGGTGTTCATATTGGCTCTGCCGACGTCACTTAACGTCAGACGGTAATGGTCCCATTGTCACGTGCTGTGTGCATTCGACACTGGGCACATGGCAGGAAGGAGGGTAGCAGTCAGTCCCATACTTGGTCATAGAAATATCAATAAAGACTTCTTAGGATGAATTTTGACACTGATTAAAACATAGAGTTTGCTTTTTCCAGAGTTTTACCTTTTAATTGTGATCTAAAAAGGAACCAAAAAGGCCATGTCATCTTTTCATGCCTTTGCCCTGTTTCTCCCTCTTGCAGCAGCCAGATTTACAGTATCCTTTGGATTCTTCCACACTGCCCAAACTGGAAGAGTTCTACATCTCTCTGATCAAGTCACAGCAGTCAGCAGAAGGCAGCCAGTCTGAACCTGCCAGCATTCAGACTCCGCTTAAACCCGGGCAGGCGTCCTCAACAGCACCCAGCTCAACCCCTGCGGCGGGCGACTCTCCAGAAAACCACTCCGGCTCTGGTAGGTTTGTGTGTCCTTGTGCATGCTCAGGTGACAAGTAGGAAGCTTGTCACGTTGCTCAGGCCCTCATCTCTTTGAGAACATGCCATGAGGGATGTGCTGCCCTTCACTCCAAGGTCATCTTGGTCTGAGCCCAGGTTTCTTCAACGAGTCTTTCAGCTTTCGCAGGGCCTTTACATCTCTGTACAGTTTCACATACTTGGCTCTTTGAGTTTTGGCAAACATTCAGTCACGGTGTTTCCGTTAGCCTGAAGAGTTTCCTTGTGCCCCTTTACAGCTCATCGTTAGCATGCCTTACTGGCTCAGCGGCTGGGCACTTGTAAACCTCCTGCAGGTAGCATGCCCTTGCCTCGAGTTCTCCTGGCTAAATACCTTCCAAATCTACCTTTACTGGGCTGCCCAGTTACCTTCTGTGATGCCCTTGGCCTTTGCTGCCCAGAATGTTTCTGGGTGCCCTTCTGTGGGCCACTTTCCTTTCCTCCTACATTTTGGGTGCTCTCCCCTGAAGCTCTGAGTCTGTTCTGTCTCTCCCCCTTATGTCAATCCCCTCCCATTCCTCCCTGTGTCCTACCCATGAAACTGAAGGTGTCCCACCCCAGGCCCAACCATTGGCTGCTGGCATCTTTATTGATAGATCAAAAACCAATTGGGGACAAGGACCTTCAGTGTGTGGAGATGCAGATTCCTGATTAAACCAGAGCATCAGAGCCACTCCCCTACAAGACTCTGCATTTTCTGTTGTCTGGATTCCTTCCGTCCGTCTTAGGGCTGGGAGGCAGTAATTGCATTTTCAACATTGGTCTCACGCACCTCTAGGAGCTCCCTTAGGAGCTGCTCTCCCACAGCTAAGCTCCCAGCAGAAGCTGCTGTTCTGTGTGTTTGTCCAGTTTTCTAATCATGCAAGGCAGATGGAGAGTAAATGTCTCCCGTTCTACACTGCCGTTCTCTATGCAACCACATAACCCTTCATATATTTATATCTTTTTCTTTCAAGTGGACATTACTCGTAATTTTATGGTCAGAATATTACTTTGTAGAAGATGCTGTCAAATCTTCTGTGACAAAGCTTATCTCAAATATCAGGGAAAATAAAATAGATCACGTACTGTGTGCTTGATGCACAAAGATAAAAGGGGTGCACTTACTTTTCTCAAGTTACTGAAATTTATGGAGATAGCAGTGCCCATCTACCAGTTGCTTGCTGTGGTGGACTGCCAGGAAGTCAAACCGACTGTACTGCCGAACAGATTTTAATTCACCTGAATTTTTAAAACCAGGTTGGTTGGTTTGGTTTTTGGTTTTTCCTTGCTATATGGCCCAGAATTGAGACTGGCCTGGCAGTTACAAGCCTCCTTAACTCTCCCAAGTGCCGAGATCGCAGGAGCATGCCAAATATGCCCCACCAAGGGGGACCGTGGAATAAAGCCAAGTTAGTTTACTCTGCCCCAGAACATGACTGTTCTTCTCCTGCAGTAGGATTGCTACCTACTATAGCCCTGGCCTAGGAATTGACTTCTTAAATCAGCGAGGGGTGAAAATGTACCGTAGTAAAAGGCTTTGAATATGCAGCCACCAAAACTCAACTCAAACCTTTTAAAGATTTATTCATTTATGTCCTTTATGAGTGTTGTGTCTGCACACCTGAAGAGGACCCTGGATCCCATGAGTCTGTGGTTGTATATGCTGCCCTGTGGGCACTCATAATTGAACCCAGGACCTCTGAAAGAGTAGCCAGTGCTCTTTAAGTACTGAGCCACATCTCCAGCCCCTCAATTCAAACTCTTAATGAATGCAGGGTCCTTGTGGTGGGCTCCCACGTGCTGCCTCACAGGGCTAGACTTCAGCCTTTGTCCCTGCACACTTAAGATGAGCACTGCATTCTGCATGCTGATCTACCGTGCAGCATGACCCGGCCAACAATGCTGTCCAAAGCACCGTGGCTCAGACTTGAGATGAATAGTGCAGTGTTTCTATTGTACAGTTTTCTGCTCCTATAGAAACATCATGATTTACCCAAAAAAGTGGGGCTAGGAACTGGATGGAGCTCAGTTAATAAAGTGCTTGCCTAGTACACACAGCCCAAGCCCTCTGTAACCTCTTGAACCCACTCAGCACTTAGACGTGGGGCAGGAGGATCAGAGGTTCTACAGAATAGTCCCAGAGGGTAGAATTTACCACATGATACCCTGTATTCAAACAAAGCAAAACCAATACAACACAGCAGTTCAGTTATAGAAAACAAAGACTTTTATTTCCCATTTCCCAACTGTCCTTCCTTACCATCTAAGCATCAAATTAGTGTCTCTTGGGATTGCATTCAAATGTTTGAGTTGATGAGTTTCATTTTTTAAAATTGAATTTTGCCTTTGAGATTAGAATTTCTAACAATTTCTGAAGTGATCTAAAACATAATTCTCGTCATTTTATAATATATTTCAGTGAGACAGTGTTCTCAGGGTTGATAATAAAATGAAAATACTGATAAGAAAAGCATTGAAGATGTTCCTTGTCCTGTTATCACTCAGCTAAGATTCGATCCTTTCGTGTAAACAAAGGATCTGTCACATTAGTATACAAATTTGATTGTATCTTTAAAAACAGTAAAATTGCCAGTAAACATTCCATTTATATGCCTGTTTTGTATACCAGACTCCTGTAAAGTTTCTCGGGCAAAGGGGGTCTTGAGTGGGAAAGACTCATCACAGGTCTAGCCTGTCCACGTACGAGTGTCCACCATCCGGGCTGTGGTCACCAATCCGGGTGTTAGAGCTCCAGGGTTTCACTTTATTTCCATGGTTATGTCTCCTACATAATCAGCAGAGAATGTCTTGTTAACAAGTGGTCTTTTATAGCTTTGTTCTGACTCTGGCACAGACTTGGAACTAGAACCATCTGACAACAGGATATCTATGGCGAATCACTTTCCTTTGTGATGGAAAGAAACAAGGGTGTTTATGGGCTCCTCTCTGGGGTTTGAACTTCATCCAGTTCATTCTTCACTCATGTGTTCCTCCCTCTCTTGGCCCTCAGCCTCTAAGTATTCATTTACACACTAATGCAGGATCCTCAAGTCTGCGTCTTTCCTCCTATCCATGGCTGTTTTCCAAGTAGCATCCCCTCTGACTGGTGATAGCCATGAGTCAGAGAAGGCTGCAGCACACGTTGGTAAAGAACTAGACTGAGGCAGGCAGTGAGATGGAGAACTTTTTGAAAGGACTCTTCTGTTTTTTTCTCTTTTTTAGTGGAGAGCTCTCCAGGGAGCCTAAAGAATGAAGATTTTTCTAATAGCCATGCTGATGCGGTAGTCAAGGACAAGAGCCAAGGAGCCATAGACCAGCTCTCTTTCATTTTGTCCCCCCAGCACCAGATTTCTCAGAAGCTCTACATTCCTCGAAGTACAGCCACGGCTGTCTTGGGAGCAGCTGCGCGGTTAGCCACGTCCAGGAGCCTCCTGCACTGGTACCCCAGTGTGAAAGGAGGGAAGCTTGAGGGACAAGAGGCAGAGAGAGATGGGGTGAAGTAGTGGTTGGGAGGGTCGCTTGGTCTTCTTTCTGCGTGACCATGTGCTAGCTTTGTTTTGCTAACTGATCACTTTGACGTGTAAGTATTGATATTTTACGTTAATTCTTATTTTTGTTCATGATTAGACGTCATTCTGAATGGTTTGGTTCACCTTTGTTTTAATGAAGTACTTTAAAGGAGTTTGTGTAGATGTTTCTGTGAGTGTTGTTCTTGTACATATCATGACTGATAAATGAAAATTGAAAAACTAATTTAGTTTTGTGATTTATATTTAGCAAGACAAAAAAGTACTTTCACACACAGTGACCTCTCCGGGCAAGAATTCTCCTGCTCCAAGCATGGCCACGGCATCCCAACTCTAAATGCAGAACCACAGGTCAAAGTCACCAAGTTCTCCTGCTTGCTAGGCCTCTCCTTCAATTGCCTTTGCATAAACTCTCCATTGTTCTTTCAGGCCTAGGAAATCCTGAGGCTGCCTCAGTTCCTAGGTTGCTGGGTTGGCTGAGTGGGGCTTGCCAAAAAGAGCACACTCCCCTTATTCCATTTATCATGTGGCGTTTCTTAAACGTTTTATCCCCTTGATCACTGGGACTTCTGTCTTCTACATCACATTTCCTGGTGCCCTCTTTCTTCTCTTTGACCCACTTGTTCCTTTTCACTGTAGATCTGTATAAGCGTCATCACACCACACAGTCTGTACCAAGCTGTTTAAAATCTTTTTAATTTGGCCAGCCACATTCTTTGCTCAAATATAACAAGAATGGTTTCTAAACTAGCCGATATTATTCTTCTCCTCTGAGCTGGGCCTGCATAGTGCAGGCCACCCTCAGCACTGCCGCCTTCCATGTTCTTACTAGGACTGGCCCACTAAATCCCACTTAGAGTGCTCTAAACCAATCCATATTCCTTCAACAAATAGCAGGCCTGTCATAGCAATACATGAGCCACTGGCGCCAACCTGTCGTTATTAATATTCTGTGGCTGGGAAGAGACACCATCAGAAGGCAACTCTTACTGGAGGGCTTAGTCCATCCTCATGATGCCAGAAAGCAGAGCAGAGTGACAGACTGGGCCTGGTATGAGCTTTTGAAACATCAAAGCCCACCCCCAGCAACACACTTCCTCCAACAAGGCCACACCTCCTAATCCTTCTCAAACAGTTCTACTCCTGGATGACTTAAGTGCTCAAAATACATGAGCCTGTGGGGCTATTCTCATTCAGACCACCCCCCGGAGTTTCTTCCTTTACAACTGCAAGTCTGAACAGTATTCTTCACATCCCCAGTGAGCTGATCTGAATCTGGAGCAGGGTGAATCTTATGACATAGAATCATTATGTCATAGAGGAAGTTTGAAGTCAGCATTTAGTTGGTGAACAACACCCCCCGCCCCCGTCTCTGTATTAGCAACCAGCTTCCAGGAAGAGCTCTATCAAAACTAGACAGTCGGATGGGTTTATAAGCTGACATCAACTATTGCTAAATACACTGCAAGATAGAATTAACTGTACTAAAGCTTTGTAGTTACTCATCCTTTTGAAAATGGACAGCTAGACCCTTAGCACCAGGTCAAACTGAGTATCAGCACAATTTGAAAGAAGCCCATGGAGAAATTCATAGTTAACATGCGTTAGGGTGAAGAACAGACCTTTAAAAGAACTTTTTGACTACCGAGCCTTGGCTAGAACAGCCATATGCAAGTCTCTTGACCTACCTTGTTCCCAAACATGGGTTTTATTAGGTAGTTAAATAGCCAGAGAGAAGCAAAGTTGATATATCATTTGGAAGAGAACAAATAGGTTTCTGTACATGGCCAGGGACAACAAGACCATACGTAAAAGAGAGCTTGGCATGGTGGCTCATGTCCTCATGTCTACCGTCCTAGTACTTGGGAAGCTGGCCAACCACAGCAAGACCCTGTCTCTGTAGAGGGGGAAGAGAGCGAAGTAGTACACAAAAGATGAGGATGTTCTACAGTTTACATTAACCGTCATTTTATTGTCAGCAAATGGGTTGGTGTGTATATGGAAGACATTTGCGATATTAGAGCTTTTATTAGCAGAATTGGAGGTTTCTGTGAGAAGATGACTAGGAAGTAGAAGCTGAGGTGAATGAGAAGGAACCCAGTAAGAACAGGAAATCCCTAGTTCTTGACTCCTCAGAGATGCAGGCAGAGTGGCTTTTACTAATAGTCAAGGCTACCCCTCTCCCATCTAAAGTGGATGAGCTGTGTCAGCATCAGTCACTTTTTCTCTCAACATCACACATCTGAGATGTGTGTGTTCTCCTTAAAAGGCTAGACTAGAAATGTCTGCCTAAGGGTTGGGGATTTAGCTCAGTGGTAGAGCGCTTGCCTAGCAAGCGCAAGGCCCTGGGTTCGGTCCCCAGCTCTGAAAAAAAAGAAAAAAAAAAAAAAGAAATGTCTGCCTATATTTACTCTGTCTAACCTAGAGATATGTTTTTGTCTAGGAAGAACCTTGGGTGAGGAAACGGGAAGCCTGGTAAGACTGGCTTCTCTAGAGTTGTATACCTAAATGACTGTGTCTTGTAACTTCCAACTTGGTGCCCTTCCAGAGCTAAGGCTTGCAAGTCCCTTTCGTGAACCTTGATGATGTGTGTCAGAAGGTACAGGTTCAGTGATGAGTGCAGAAGAGTGACTTTGCTAGAGAAAACCTTTGAAACTAATAGGTGACCAGAACTGGTTTACCAAGACCTTGCATTCTTTTTTTTTTTTTTTTCCTCATTAAACTTGTTTTAATGGGTCTCAAAATTCTGTGACAGATTTTTGGTCAAGTTGTTTCCATTAAAAAGTACTGATTTTGAAAACTAATAACTTAAAACTGCCACACACAAAAAAAATTGTCCACAAAACATTCTTTCCTTCTGAAGGTTTTACGATGCATTGTTATCATTAACAGTCTTTTACTATTAACCTTAAATGGCCAATTGAGACGAACAGTTCTGAGGCCGTTCTTCCACCACTGATTAAGACTGGGGTGGCAGGTGTTAGGGATAATACTCATTTAGCCTTCTGAGCTTTCTGGGCAGACTTGGTGACTTTGCCAGCTCCTGCAGCCTTCTTGTCCACGGCTTTGATGACACCCACTGCAACTGTCTGCCTCATGTCACAAACAGCAAAACGACCGAGTGGAGGGTAGTCAGAGAAGCTCCCAGCACACATGGCCTTGCCAGGGACCATGTCAACAATGGCAGCATCACCAGACTTCAAGAATTTGGGGCCATCTTCCAGCTTCTTACCAGAAGGACAATCGATCTTCTCTCTAAGCTCAGCAAACTTGCATGCTACGGGGGCCGTGTGACAATCCGGAACAGGGGCATAGCCAGCACTGATCTGGCCTGGATGGTTCGGGATGGTCACCTGAGCAGTGAGGCCAGCCGCTTCCATTGGTGGGCCATTTTTGCTGTCACCAGCTACATTGCCACGTCTAACGTCTTTGACAGACACCTTCTTTACGTTGAAGCCTACGTTGTCCCCAGGAAAGCTTCACTCAAAGCTTCATGGTGCATTTCCACAGACTTGACTCCAGTTGTTACATTGACTGGAGCAAAGGTAACCACCATGCCAGGTTTGAGGACACCAGTTTCCACTCGGCCCACGGGGACAGTGCCAATGCCGCCAATTTTATAGACGTCCTGGAGGGGCAGTCGCAGAGGCTTGTCAGGTGGACGAGTTGGCGGCAGAATGCAGTCCAAAGCTTCCAGCAGCTTGGAACCACGGGCACTGCCATCTTTGCGGGTGACTTTCCATCCCTTGAACCACGGCATATTGGCACTTGGCTCCAGCACGTTGTCACCATTCCAACCAGAACTTGGCACAAATGCTACTGTGTCAGGGTTGTAGCCAATTTTCTTTTTTTGTTGTTCCTTTTTTTGGAGCTGGGGACCGAACCCAGGGCCTTGCGCTTCCTAGGTAAGCGCTCTACCACTGAGCTAAATCCCCAGCCCCGTAGCCAATTTTCTTAATGTAGGTGCTGACTTCCTTAATGATTTCCTCGTATCTCTTCTGACTGTATGGTGGCTCGGTGGAATCCATTTTGTTGACACCAACAATTAGCTGTTTCACACCCAAAGTGTAAGCCAGAAGAGCATGCTCACGGGTCTGCCCGTTCTTGGAGATACCAGCTTCAAATTCACCAACACCAGCAGCAACAATCAGGACAGCACGATCAGCCTGAGATGTGCCTGTAATCATGTTCTTGATGAAGTCTCTGTGTCCTGGGGCATCAATGACAGTCACATAGTACTTGCTGGTCTCAAATTTCCACAGGGAGATGTCAATAGTGATACCACGCTCACGCTCAGCCTTCAGTTTGTCCAGGACCCAGGCATACTTGAAGGAACCTTTTCCCATCTCCGCAGCCTCCTTCTCAAACTTTTCGATGGTTCTTTTGTCGATTCCACTACATTTGTAGATCAGGTGGCCAGTTGTGGTGGACTTGCCGGAATCTACGTGTCCAATTACGACCATGTTGATGTGAGTCTTTTCCTTTCCCATTTTTGCTTTGAATTAGCGGTGGCTTTCACAACACCTCCGTTCTGACGGCAAACCCGTTGCGAAAAAGCAAGACCTTGCATTCTTAAGCATAGATAATTTAAGTAATAATGAACCAGTTGCACAGCCAAAGTACCTCAATGGAGAGTCACAAGAATTGAGAAACCAACACCTCACAGAGAGGTCTGTTCTAGAGCTGTCTGTTAGCATTTCTATTTCCTAACGTTTTACGTCTTTTCGGAAAGGAAACCCCACATTAGATGCTGAGTAACTCCAGTGTAGTGGCATGAGAAGCAGGGGCTCTTACTCATAGTCAGGCGTCACTGCCCCACTCACTGAGAACAGTTCCTTTCCCACATCCCACTCAGATCCCACTCAGATCCTCATGTTTGTCATCATCAGCCAAAATGTGTATCTGTGCTCTGTCCATAGACTTCCGCTCCAGCACCGGTCCTGACAGGGGTCGTTTGTCCCATTGACTTAAGGATGCAAGTGAATTTTCAGTTTCATGGGATAAGAAGACAATACAACAACGGTTTACAAAGCTCATGCCAAAAATGAAGACAAGCAGTTTAGACGAAAAGGA
Organism: Rattus norvegicus; assembly: GCF_021556685.1. Classification (NCBI taxonomy): domain Eukaryota; kingdom Metazoa; phylum Chordata; class Mammalia; order Rodentia; family Muridae; genus Rattus; species Rattus norvegicus. The sequence goes on along the minus strand of NC_141546.1, from coordinate 70,977,477 downwards.
GGTCAAGTCTGCCTTCTAATTACATGAGCTCTGTATCTCACTCAACTAAGTTATGTGGGTCACACATTCAAGTCAGTATTTCATCCCTACAGAATCAATACGAAAACAAGCATAGACATTCTCCATGCAGCAAACCTGAGCTCCATAAATAGCTAAAGACAATGCTGTTATCTCCAAAGATTGAGCGAATCTTCCTTCTTTTATCCTGTTGTCTACTGTGTGTCTAAAGTTAGAAACATAATTAAGGAATAATGTTTTACTTATATCCATTTTCCATAGGTTAAAAGTATTTAACAGAAAGCAAGATTTATATCCAATGGAAAGATGTCATTGTTGTCATAAGACAAGGTCTCACCAAGTAGCTTGGCCTTGGCTTGAGCTCACCGGGTAGCCCAGGCTGGATTTGAACTCTCTGTGAACCTCCTGCTTCTGCCTCCCAAGGGCTGGGATTACAGGGCGCCCCACCACTCTAGGCTTAGAAAGTGTCTAAGATGAACTTGATGTAAGACCAAGAATTCAGTTTCACCATGGAAAGAGGCACATGTGTTACTTACGTCTTAAATATTACAGAAGTCCTTACCTCAATGGTTCACGTTTTCTGTGTACTTGGTTCAGGTAAGCCAATAGTATCACAACCTTGTCAGGCCGATTGGTGAGTTGATGGGACAAACAACCCCTGTCAGGAACGGTGCTGGAGCGGAAGTCTGTGGACAGAGCTGGTGGCACAGCTACACATTTTGGCTGATGATGACAAACATGAGGATCTGAGTGGAATGTGGGAAAGGAACTGTTCTCAGTGAGTGGGGCAGTGACGCCTGACTATGAGTAAGAGCCCCTGCTTCTCATGCCACTACACTGGAGTTTAATTCCAAAAAGACGTAAAATGTTAGGAAATAGAAATGCTAACAGACAGCTCTAGAAAGAGTTCTCTGTGAGGTGTTGGTTTCTTGACTCTTACGTCTCCCCTTTGCACACTTAAGCTCCTGGTAGCTGTTCACAGACCGGTCTTTCTTTATGGCATGTGTCAGACCCTGGTGAGGTATCACCGAGGCTTTGGAATCCCCCTTTGATGCCGTCCTACAAACAAGCTGCCATTCAGTATTCTCAGTATTCTTCCTTTGCTCCACACTGATCCCGCGATCCAGTTCTACCTGGAACAGATTGTTTCCAGATGGTCTCAAATTCCAGAACTTTACCTTCATCTGCCATCCCAGTGGACCTTAAGTTCCTCTCATTTCTTACTAGAACAGATTACTCCTTGACAAGGTGTTTTCCTCCTACAGTGTGGTCTCTAGTGGAAGCTCTCTTATGCTACATGTATGAAAACAGTGGGATAGGCTTATGTGTGCCACTTTGGACTTAAGAAGCAAAGAAAAGGGGCTGGGGATTTAGCTCAGTGGTAGAGCGCTTGCCTAGCAAGCGCAAGGTCCTGGGTTCGGTCCCCAGCTCTGAAAAAACGAAAAAAGAAAAAAAAAAAAAGAAGCAAAGAAAAGCCTGTGGAAAATCATCTGCTCCCCAGGATGCCTACTTCCCCCGGGGTGCCTGCGTTTCCCAGACAGTGATGAAAACTTAAGCATATACAACATGGGCCAGAGTCAGAAGTAGACAACTGGGCTCGGTGTAGCTGAGAGCAGAACATTTGCCTGGTGTGACAGTGCCCTGCTTTCTGCCCCGAGCACTGCAGAGTACGGAAGTAGATTGTTTTACTGTTACAGCATAGGAAGGTTGAGAGCGGATGGGTGTATGTTTGAGTGTGATTAACAGGTAAGATCTTTTATACTTTGTATCCCTGACAGCAGGGCATCTGCTTCTGATCAGATGCTGTACTTTGCAGAATCTTTCAGCATCTAATGTGGGGGTTCCTTTCCAAATACTTTAGGTTCAGAAATGTCTCCTTCCAATCCACTGACGACAGTTCAGCTGCTACTTATAACTTAGGTGTACATGGATTACACCCGCATACATGGGGTTCAGCAAGATCACTTCTGTGGCCGGTCTTTTGCTACTTGGTAGGTTCTTCTTTCTCAACCCCCTAACACTAGATAGGAGAGAAAAGGAGCAACATTATCGTTAGGCTACTTCCTGCTGATCGGGGCGTCAAGTTCCTTGGGGCAAGTTCCATATTCTCTGTCAGGATATTTCTTATTTTTTCTTTGCACACAACTACTTAATAAACTGCGACCAACAACAAACAACATACTCCTGATGCTCAGAGACTGGCCCCTGGCTCAGGTCACTTGGCATGGGATGAAGAGGAGGGCTTGGCCCACTTTCATCAAGAAGTAGCCAGAGCTGAAGGCAATACCTTAAATCCTTTGAGCCCTGCCTTCTTCTAACCCCTGTTCCATAAATTTAGTTATTTTTTTATTTTAAAGAGAATTATCCATTCCTATTTAACAGCCTACTCTTGGTGGAAATGAGGAAAAAAAGACTACTTTGAAGGAAAAAAATGTCTCAAGATCCCATAACTAAGCTGAGCTTATTAGTGTTAACCTTGTATCCAGTGGGCATAAACTAAATACTAACCGGACATTAACTCAGTATCCTAGGTCTGTGAGAGGGAAGTGGCTGAGGCAAGAGGAAACAGAGGTTGCTGCGTATGGGGAAGAAGCAGTGAACATGTATGGGTTGAGAGTGATGTGGAAACCTGTTTTAGGCTAACGTGGCCCAAGGGTAGACTGACCTGGCCCAGCCACAAAGCCAGCCAGACAAAAACCTCAAACAAACTCTGGAAATAGTGCAAGCCTTACTGACAGGACTAGATCAAACAACTGAAAGACCAAGATAGGAGACAAGATTGAAGAAACACTACTTCATCAGGCAGCAGTAAAGGTAAGAAAGCTGCATAACCTAAAATCTGAAAAATGGTACGAAATGTCCGCCAGTGAAAGGTCAGACTATGGCATGCATGTCCTGATGTATGGTCAAGAGAATGATGCAGCTGCTGATGTATTATTATTAATGCAATATAATGATATATTAGCACTGCATGTCATTCTTTTTTTTTTTTTTTTTTTGGTTCTTTTTTTTTTTTTTTCCGGAGCTGGGGACCGAACCCAGGGCCTTGCGCTTCCTAGGCAAGCGCTCTACCACTGAGCTAAATCCCCAACCCCACTGCATGTCATTCTTGAAAATGTTATGCCAAGGGAAAGAAGCCAGGCATAAAGGCAGTACCTCGGATGATCCCAGTTACTCTAGAACAGGAGAATCCACAGAAATACGTCAAGGCAGAGGGGGGAAGGAGCCAGCAGAGAGCTAGTGTGTTTCTTTGAAGGAAAGCTGGGTGGCTCTCATAGCTGCAAACTCTATAAGCATTCTATTTTGAAGAATTCAGCCAACCATATACTTTAAAAGGATGGATTTCAAACTGTGGTGTTTAGTAAAGCTATGATAAATACAGGAGAACTCTTGTGAAAACCCCTGATGGAATGTGGACTGAAAGTGAAAGGTAGAGAAACAGCATACTAAACAAGTGGAGCCAAAAGAAAAAGCCAAAACTAGGGGGCTGGAGAGATGGCTCAGTGGTTAGGAGCACTGACTGCTCTTCCAGAGGTCCTGAGTTCAATTCCCAGCAACCACATGGTGGCTCACAACCATCTGTAATGGGATCCAATGCCCTCTTCTGGTGCATATGAAGACAGTGACAATGTCCTTACATACATAAAATAAATCTTTAAAAAAATTAGAAGAAATGAAGGCCTCTACATATTAATAGAGGAAATCATTCTTCATAGAATGATTTTAAGTTTATCTTTTTTTTTTTTTTGGTTCTTTTTTTTGGAGCTGGGGACCGAACCCAGGGCCTTGCGCTTCCTAGGTAAGCGCTCTACCACTGAGCTAAATCCCCAGCCCCAAGTTTATCTTAAAACACTCTTGGACATAAAGGAACAGTTAGGCAAGGTAGAATGACTTCAGTACCCCCATTCTCATCAATGGACAGATCATCCTTAGCTGCCAGCTTTAGTTAATCTAGTTCTAGAGTTTGTTCAGTTTGATGTTGTTGCAATTACAATAGTTTATTAAATTGGGTTTTGTTTTCTGTGTGTGTGCATGGGTGTTTTGTTTGCATGTATGTCTATGTACCATGTGGTAGCTGGTAGCCAGAGGCCAGAAGGAGCTGTTGGGTCCTCTGGCTGGTTGTGGTCTTTTGTGAGGGTGCTGGGAATTGAACCTGAGTCCTCTGGAAGAGCAGACAATGCTTTTAACCAGAGACACCTCTTCAGCCTCAACACGAGTTTGTTTTATCCTCCCTGGTTGATACTGAATCACTCCACGAACATCAGATCCCCACATCAAACCAGGAGAGGTGTCACCAGACAGAAGTACCAGAAGCAACGCAGTAGGACTGCCAAAAGGTCGTAAGTCAACTACTGAACTCAAGACAGTGAAATGATCAGACAGCTGATGACTGTTAATGCTTCATGTAAAGATGAGCAGTGACCCTTTCAAGGTATAAAACATGCAGTGGAATTTAGTCTAGCATCTGGGGGGAAATGTCAGCAAGATGAGTGAGAAAATATAAATATGGTTAAAAAAGTCAACATCATGGAAGAAAATTCAGCAAAGAAGTTAAGATTGGCAGCGGGGATGGGGAGGGGGCAGGAAGTAGGGGGAAGGGGCAGGAGGCAGAGGTGTGTGTTGACAAATAAAAATGTTAGAGACTCAGTGAACCAACTTAAAAATACAATGTAAACATTGCCGATGGTCTCAACCAACAGAAGACAGAGAGCAGAAAATTTTAAAAGAATGGCAGGGACAAGGCCAAGGAAAGACATTGTGGGGGTGACAAACCCTAGGTGTGATGAAGAAATCACACCTCTGGGGCAGAAGGACCTGAGGCGAGAATTAAACGCATACCAATCTATTCCGGGAAGGCTGCTATTACTAGTGGGAGAGGAACAAAAGATCAGACAATAACAAGAAAAATAGCAACATTATGGGGAATTATAGCAGGAAACTACCAGATATAGGAAAAAATGTCATCCAAACTTCAGAGGCATTTAGCATTGCAAACAGACGTGAGCAGAGTCACCTCTCCATGGTTGAAGGGGGGAAAACTATTAAAAGCTCTAAGGAGAACTCACCTACAAATGCAGACACACTGATTGTGTCAGATCTCACCACAAGTTTAAGACCTTGGAAACCATGGAATAGTGTATTTTGAGCCCTCAGAGGAAATGACTGTAATAACTCTCAACCGAGCTTGTGAGAGCCCACAAAGCTCTTTTACAATCGACAGAGAGTGGCTAGGAATGTGGATTAGATACATGGCAGCTCCCAGCTGCCTACAAATCCAGTACCAGGCCTCTACAGGCATCCTGAACAAAAGGGGTGTATTTCCATACACAAATATTAAAATTGTATTTTTTTAATGTGTGTGTGTTCGTGGGTATGTGCATGCGAGTTAAGGGCCCCAAGGAGTCACATGTCCTGGATTTGGCATTATAGGTGTCCTAAGTCATCTATTTGGATGCTGGGAAATGAACTTGGGTCCTCTAGAAGAACAATTTGAGCTTGTGACCACTGAGCCATCTCTCTGGCCAATAAATAAATAAGTAAATAAAAGTGATAGAAAAATAAATATATTTCCAAACAAGGAGAAATGGAGGCAATTCATGACCACCACATCTGTACCATAGAAAATGCTTAAAGGAATACTGTACACAAAGGAGTGACAAACCCAACCACAGGAGCTTAGTGGAGAACAACGTTTATGAGGAGACTGACTACATGACCAATGGACAGTTGGAAAGAAAGCCATCGTGCCTGACGCAGTAAACCAGAAGACATTAATACTAATGGGAGAGGAAGAAAAGATCAGACAGCAGTCCAACAGGGAAAGAACAAAGTTATGGGAATTAACTATTCCAATAGTAAATGTAAATGGACTCGACTTACCAATAAAAAAAAAAATGCAGACTAGCTGGCTTGATTACCAAACACTACTCACTTTGTTGTTGGAAGAAACCCACTTCACTAGCTAGGACACTCACAGACAGTCTAGAACCTGTCAAGCAACGGGAAGGCCAAAAGAAGCTGGCCTGGCTACTCTGATACCTGAGGGGTAAAATCAAAATTAGAAGAGATTCTAAAAAGGCCCCTATATATTATAAAGGTAACACTTCATCAATAAAGTATCAACTCAAGGCCAAGAAACTGCGGTGATGGGCCATGGGGCCTATGGAAAACCTAGTTCATTTTCAATTACGTGGATATAGCATTAAAACAATTGTTAATGTCTTAGGGCCATTCCCATAGAATAGTGCAGCTCTCAGCGGAGAACCTCAACTGGTCAGTGTGCAGAGGGTAAGACGGGAGTGCTCAGCTCTACGTGGGACATACATATCGTGCCCCTCCCACAATGCTCAGGGAAAGGTGAGAAAGATTCTCTGAGCCAGAGCTGTGTGAGAGCTTCAAGGGAACAAGGAGAGCAGATGCTCATATGAGCCCAAAGCAGTGACAACAAGCACAGACCTGCACAAGCCAGGCAACGTCCTGGCAGAGCCGCTGGGGCTGCGGAGGGGACAGTAGGCATGAAATCCCATCACTAGTTTAGGACCTTGGCTTAGGGTGTCACTGCTGTGAACATGTGTGCCATGACCAAGGCAACTCTTAAAAAGGACAACATTTAAAGGGGGCTGGCTTACAGGGTCAGAGGTTCAGTCCATTATCACCAAGGCGAGAACATGGCAGCATCCAGACAGGCATGGTGCAGGAGGAGCTGAGAGTTCTACATCTTCATCTGAAGGCTGCTAGTGGAAGACTGACTTCCAGGCAGCTAGGGTGAGGGTCTTAAGCCCACACCCACAGTAACATACCTACCCCAACAAGGCCACACTTCCTATATACTGCCACTCCCTGGGCCCACAGACTATCACAGAGCCTTTTGTTTTGGGCTTTAATAGCTACTGCTAGGAGGAGATGGGGATCAGCTTTTTAAAATGGCGTGGCCCTGAGGTTGACTACACCCCACATCAGTTCCTGTCAAGCAATATTCAATGGGAGTAGGGGGAGTGGGGATGGAGAGTACGTATGTGAGGGTAAATACGGGAGAGTTTCAGTGCTAAGATGGGGAAGCAGACAAGAGCTCCCATGCCTAACCAAGAAGCAGTCTCACAGCTCATTGTTGGGATATGCACGGATGGGGCTGGGCAAGACTCCCAAAGCCTAGGGAGTAAAGGCAGCTATAGAGAATGAGACCAGGAAACCCTCATGGAAAATCAGCAGGTGCAGTAGTGACCTACAGGATGGGAAAAAAATGCACAAATTATTCATTTGATGCCCAGAAATCAAAGGAATTTTAAAAGTTTTTAAAACTTTAAAAATTTCAAACTTGGGCAACAGGTCTAAATAGACGCTTCTTTAAAAGAATGGGTCATATTTTCTTTATAAATAAAACATCACATCATCAGTGACCATCGGGGAAATGAAATCAACCCCAAATTTATCAGCTGACTCCAAAAAGACCAAAACTTGGCGCCAGCGAAGATGCAGCGGAAATGGAACCATTGCAAACTGTTGGGGTGTAAGTTAGCGTAGTCCTAGAAATATTGAGAGCCCTCAAAAGATAAAGCTAGAGCCCCCACATAAATTAGCAATTCACCACTGCATGTGTATTCGAAGGAGATAAAATCAGTATGTGGGAGAGACATCAGCATTTCACATTCAATGAAGGGTTCTCCACAGTAACCAAGAAATAGCAGAAACAGAATCGATCAGCAGATGTGCTGCACACACACCATAAAGAGCGAAACTGGCTGGGTACGGCGGCTTGCGGCTGTAGTCAAGGGCAGCAGATGGCAGGATAGCTTGAACTCACAAGTTCAAGACCACGAGGACCTTCAGGCAAGTATTTTAGGAGATACATTTTGGTCTGAGGTGAACATTTACACTCGTATACTTGTGAACATTACATGGAAAGTAGCCCATCACTATGCATGCCTTTTACATTTTATATATTAATTACTTTAATAAAACATCATTCAAGTGGTAGGTACAGCAGTAGTTTGTAAGCCTCACCTGGCATATGCATCACTCGGGGAGCTTTCAAATGTCTTCCACATGATGTGAGTAATAAACTTCTCCACTTGGGCCACATCCCACAGAGATTCTGATTTAACTGGTTCCATGTAGTTCTAATGAGCACCAGACCGACAGCTACTATGCAGAATGCTGAACCCAGCTGCATACAAGAGAGTTATGGCCATGCCTTCCTGTGCTCCTCATGAAACCTTCAAACACAAGAGTGGCAAATCTCAGGGAAGGAAAAGCAAGCGCAGCCCTGAGCCAGAGACTTCCCTAACTTCCCTTGCCACACCCAGCCAACATCCTCTCTCCTTCCTGCTCCTGGAACCCCCTTTTCCTCTCAAGCACCTCATGTAGTAAGTGACTGTGTCGGATCAAGGCTCAGGCCCACTGTCCTGGGAATACATTGAGAACTTCAGTGCTGTGAAGTCAGTCTCGTTTGAAATAAGCCACAAGGACTGCGACCTGAGTTTGATTGATCGATATTGAAATCCTATATCCTTTTATTCCCTGGTAGCATCGTCCCACTGCGTGCTGACCAGATTTGATGTGAGCTTTGTATCTGAACCCAGATAGCTTTTGGTGCTACTCCCGACAGGGACCCAACATTGGCCCTGGGCAGTGTGGCAGCAATATTCCCGGAAGCCAGGAACTGTTCTCAGTGTTTGCTCACAGGACAGCAGCTCAACAAGAAAAATGGATATCCGTTAGAACCTTAGCACATTGGACTTCCTGTTATATTTGAAAGGTATCAGGTGGCCTGACAAAAGGCCCAGGGAGCCTTGGTGGCATTGCCCAGCTCATATACTTCTCCACCCCATGGGACAAGCGGCACTCCTTCCGGAGTGGCTGTTCAATGACAGAGAAGGGGTGGAAGCAACTTCTAAGGACCTCACTGGTCTTCAGTGTGGCAACTATAAGTCCAAGTATTCACTGGATTCCTCCTGAGAGCAGGCTTTGTGAGCGGACTAACCAAATTATGACTTGTTTCCCTCTAGGGGTTAAGTGGGACTTTTTCGAGGCTGGGTTTGTCGTTCCTTGCTGCTAGGTGGCGCTCGAGGACAAGCGCTCTGAGGCCATGCCAGCACCTGCACGGGCCTCACCTCGAACTTCTGTTGTTTCACTGCACTGTAGAAACTCAAGTTAAGCATGCGGCTTGGAGCACCTATTCTCCAACCATTCGTTTTTAACCTGGGAAAATAGTTAAAGTGACTTCCAAGGGAGTTCTTTTGGGAATAGAGCTTTAGGGTAATTCTCATAGGGTGATCTTCCCATGGTTTCAATTCATTTTCTAATTTTACCCTATGTGAAATAGTCAGAGAATTCCCCATTTACAGAAATTGGCATTAAAGCTATGAGTTTACTCCTTGGAAGAAGTGGGGAGACCCTAACAAGGCTCTAATTACATTTGGAAACTGTAAACATTAACCAAGATAGATCAGTGGAACAGTTCCTAGGTAAAGAAAATCTGTGGTCATCTTCTGTTAGGGCTCAGGCTGGTACTTGTAGATTTCTAGCACAGGAAGAATATAAAATCCTTATGAATTTCCGAAAGGATTTTCTCAGGCTGAGAACACAGCTACATGTAAAACATGGCATATGTGAAGTAGTCGAGGGTCTCGGGGAAGGAGGATTCTTACTTCATGGTGTATATTTATACAGTTTTCTCAGGGAAGGTTAGTCTCAGTATGGCTAGGAGAACCTGCAGGAACTCTGTATTGTGTGATAGAGGATCAGCACTTGTCCTTGAGAGCCACCTAGCAGCAAGAGAAAGGCAAAACCCAGTTCCAACAATGACCTCATATTACATTATGTTACAGTATAGGGCAGACAATGACCACATGTTACAGTATGTCACAGTGTAAGACAGACAATGACCGTATGTTACAATATGTTACAGTGTAAGGCAGCCGAGACTTAAGAGTTAAGAATCTTGCCCAAATGTGGCAGAAACTAATACTGTGTCATAGTGAGGTTAATATTTTTTTGCTGGCCGCTTATTACATAACTGTGTTTGGATTCTCCAGAGGAACGGAGCCGATGGAATGACTATAACCAGAAAGAGAAGTTAGGCTGGCTAACCTGTATGGTCTGGGTAGTCCAGCAATGGCTGTCTTCACACACAGAGAATGAGAATCTGGTAACCGCTTGCTCTATGAGGCTGGATTCCTGGGAGCCACCAGGTCTTCAGACACAGAGGAAGGCTGTAGAAGCTAGGCCCTAGTGTCCAAGGAGAATGGAGGGAGCAAGTGCAGGCAGAAAGGACAGGATAAATAGGCAATGGGAAGGCAAGAAGGAAAACCCCACAAAGCCTACCCATCAGACCTTGTATCTGGGCTGCTACTGAAAGCTGCCCCTACCTTCAGGGCTGGTCTCTTCACTTCAGTTGCTATAATCAAGGAATGCCCCTGAGGCATGCCAGTACTCATCGTAGCCAGATAACCCCTGGCAGATGTGCCCAGAAGCTCCCTTGGGTAATTCTAGATCCTGCCACGTTGGCAATGTGAACCATTGCAATCAACATTCTTCCTATACTTTCAATCTTCCCAACACTCCTACTACAGTTCCATTTTTATAGGTGACTTGAGCATCAGAAAGGTAAATATTCTCTACCCAGGAGTCACATTCAGAAAGTAGTGTCAGGACTCAAACAGGTAGCGTTTCTCCATCTGGTCTCCTGAATGGCCTTCTCTATACTTCTCCAGTTCCCACTTTAAACCCTTCCGATTCCACCCATGACACTACCAAAATGGTGTCTGCCAGGGTCTCTGGAGATTGCCACATCACCCAACCCACCAGTCAGCGCCCCCAACTCTGGCCCCCCAACTTACCCCCCCAACTCCACCGCCAGTCATCGTGCCCTGCCCCCCTGTCATCCTGCCCTACCTGTCAGCATGTGACCTGCTTGACCACACTTCCTCCTGATACCCTTCTTCTCCAGCCTTCCTCCCACCTTTAGGGTTCCTTCTCTTGCTCAAGCCCTAGCATCTTTCAAAATCCTCTTTTCCATTCCTAGTTAATGTTTGAAGGCACCTTAGCAAGATCCTCCAGGCTCTGGTTTAATGGTAGTCCCTAAGCTGAGGACTCCTGCCTTTGTAAAATCAGCCAAGATCACTCCCCCAAACTGACTTAAATGCCTGCTGATCTCTTCACTAACATCCAAACATCTCAGACTTAGCAAATCTAAATTTATGATAGCCACCATGACTGCATCCCTAACTATGCTGTGCACAGTTTTCCGTTACCCCACCACCAAACCCCTGTGGGTCATCCCAGAGTCTTCACTTCCACTGCTAACATCCAATCAGTCAGGAAATCCTACTGGCTCTCCCTTCAGAACAGATCTCATATGGCCACTTCCCAGCACGATGGTCAGCCAACCTTAACTACAAGCTCCTACATAAAATGCTTCCACATTGCCTCTCTGATATCCTCTCCACAACCTCCCCTTGCTCACTCTGCTCCCCTACAGTGGCTCTTTCGCAGACCCCTCAGATGTGGCTCCCACCTTTGCCCTTCACTTTAGCTGCTCTGCTAGCATGTGTTGGGGTCCGCCAGGAGTTAGGGGACTCAGAGAGGAGGTGGGCTCTCAAGGGGGCAGCTCAAAACATTCAACTGCTGGCATTGCAATAAGCAATCCTCACATTGCTCGAAACCATTCACTTAAAGGTGAACCAGAAAAGGGCCTTCAAACAAGATGAGGCTCACAGGACATGGCTACCGAGGCTGAGAGCCAGTCTGGAACTAGAGCTAAGTCTCATAGCCTATGTGGTCAGCTGTCTCTCATGTAAAAGGTGTTTCAAGCCGCAGTGGGCTGGCCTCTTCCCCATCAATCACTACATAAAAAAATGCTCTACAGGCTTGCCTGCAACCCAGTACATTGGAGGCATTTCCCCAGCTAGAGTTCCCTCCTCTCAGATGACTCCAGCCTGTGTCAAGTTGGCATAAAATTAGCCAGCACAATTGACCCCTTGCTAGCTTGACATATAACACTTTTTTAAAAAGATTTATTTTATGTATGTGAGTACACTGTAACTGTCTTCAGACACCAGAAGAGGGCAACAGATTCCATTACAGATGGTTGTGACCACCTTGCTGGGAACTGAACTCAGGACCTCCGGAAGAGCAGTCAGTGTTTGTAACCACTGAGCCATCCAGCCCCACACAATACTTTTTAAAATCATAACCTCAACTTTTTTGGTTCATCCCCAAGATCTCAGATTAATAAATATCACGAATGTAAAACATATTAAAAACTTAAAAGTTGGACACACTTCCTCTATTAAGCCCATACATACTCCAACAAGACCATGCCTCTTAATAGTGATACTCCCTGTGGTCAAGCATTCAAACACATGAATCTTTGGGGACCACAGCACCCAAGTTTGTGAAAGAAAAACCACTGCAAATTTTAATTACATATCGACTCTCACACACGGACAAGGGGAAACTTCAATACCTCATTTAATCAATAGATCATCCAGACAAAAACTAAATAGAGAAATGCTGGAGCTAACAGATACAGAACATTTCACCCAAACACAAACGAATATACCTTCTGCTTAGCACCACCTCATGGACCTTTCCCCAATATTGACCACATACTCAACACAAAGCGAGTCTCAACGGATACAAGAAGATTGAAATAGCACCCTGCATCCTATCCAACCTCCACAGATTAAAACTGGATAGCATCAGCAACAGCAGAAACAGCAGAAAGCTTACAAACTTATGAAAGCTGAACAACTCACTTCTAAATAAAAAGTGGGTCAAGAGAAATTAAGAAGTGAAAGATTTTTCTAGAATTGAATGAAACTGAACACACAACATACCAAACTTATGGGACTCACGAAGGTGATTCCAAGAGGCAAGTTCATAACACTCAGTGCCTGCATTAAAAATAAAAATTAGACTTCAAGGTTCCGCCATGTTCTTGGGGACGAGTATAGCTCGGCTGTCTGCCTGTGTTGTGCAGCCACAATGGATGCAAGTTTGAAACATGGTGACTCTGAAAGGTATTAACAGGAGACTGAAGTCCATCAAAAACATCCAGAAAATTACCAAGTCTATGAAGTACACTGGGCTGAGCAGGAGCTGAGACTCAAGTGTACGGAACAGGTTCCTTGGCTCTGCACGAGAAGGCTGATGCTAAGGGACTTGAGGATAAGAAGAAGCACCTCATTATCGGTGTGTCCTTTGTGGTGCTATTCATTCCTTGGTGGCTAAACTGATGAAGAATGACACGGCTGCCCTCACAGCAGCTGGGAAAGAAGTTATGATTGTTGGAGTTGGTGAAAAAAATCAAGAGCGTACTTTATAGGATTCACTCTGATCAGTTTGGTGTCATTCAAAGACATGGGACGGAAGCCCCCTACTTTTGGAGTCATTGAGTTGTTAAATTCTGAATAGGAGTTTGATGAAGGTTCTATCAGTTTTAATCAGTTCAGATCTGCTCTCTCCTACAAGACAGAAGAGAAGCCCATCTTCTCTCAATACCATTGTGACTGCTGAGAACATGGGCATTTATGATGACATCGATGCTGATGTGCTGCAGAATTACAAGGAATACAATCTGGCTAACATCATTTACTACTGAAGGAGTCCACCACCAGTGAGCAGAGTGCCAGCATGACTGCCATGGACAACACCAGCAAGCACCCTTCTGATATGATTAATAAATTGATATTGACTTTCAACCCACCCACCAGGCTGTCATCACAAAGGAACTGATTGAGATCATCTCTGGGACTTCTGCTGTGGGTTAATGAGAATGAAGTTGCATCCTCGGACAAGAGGTAAAGAAGAAAAACGCAGCAAGCTGACTTTAACTGATTGCTGTCTTTGTTAGAAGAAACTTGGTCACGGGTTGGGGATTTAGCTCAGTGGTAGAGCGCTTTCCTAGCAAGCGTAAGGCCCTGGGTTCTGTCCCCAGCTCTGAAAAAAAAAAAAGAAGAAGAAGAAGAAGAAGAAGAAACTTGGTCCACTGAGTCACAAAGACAGCAGGATGTTTGTAAATTATCTTACAATAAACAACTTACAATGAGAAAAAAAATTAGAGATCTCATACTAGTAACTTAACAGAACACCAGAAAGCTCTAGAATAAAGAGAAGACAACGCTTCCAAAATGAATGGAGGGTATGAAATAGTCAAACTCAGGGCTGAAATCAACAAAATAGAAACAAACAAAAAAATCAATACAATCAATAAATAAGATTGAAAAACCTTTCTTCAAATTAACTAAAAGGCAGAGGAAGAATATCTAAAATATCACAATCAGAAGTGAAGGGGGGTACATAACTGCAGATACCAAGGAAATCTGGAGAATCTTCTTCTTTTTCTCCCCCCCCCCCCCCCCCCCCGGAGCTGGGGACCGAACCCAGGGCCTTGCGCTCGCTAGGCAAGCGCTCTACCGCTGAGCTAAATCCCCAACCCCAGGAAATCTGGAGAATCTTAAGGACGTACTCTGAAAACCTGTCCTCCAGCAAATTGGAAAATCTAAAATAAATAGATAATTGTTTCAGTAGGTACCACCTACCAAAGTTAAATCAAGAACAGATAAGCAATTTAAACAGCCTTATTGCCCTAGTGAAAACAAAGAGGATTTTAAAATCTCCCCCTCCGCAAAAAAAGCCAAGACCAGATGGTTTTAGTGCAGAATTCTACCAGACTTTCATTTCTTTTTTTTCTTTTTTCCTTTTCTTTTTTTCTTTTTTTTTCTTTCTCTTTTTTTCGGAGCGGGGGACTGAACCCAGGGCCTTGCGCTTGCTAGGCAAGCACTCTACCACTGAGCTAAATCCCCAACCCCTCTACCAGACTTTCAAAGAAGAGCCAAAGCCAACATTCCTCAAAATCTTCATATTACAAGGCCATGATCACCTTGATACCCAAACCACATAAAGACCCAATGAACAAAGAAAATTGTAGACCAATTTCCCTTATGAGTACAGGTGCAAAAATACTCAGTAAAACAGTTGCAAACCAAATCCTAAAACACATCAAAAAGGTCATCCACCATGATCAAGTAGGCTTCGTCCCAGAGATCCAGGGATGGTTCAATACATGTAATTAGATAAGTGTAAGCTAACTGCGATGGTTTGAATATACTTTGCCCAGGGAGTGGCACTATTAGAAGGTGTGGCCTTGTTTGAATAGGTGTGGCCCTGGTGGAGGAAGTGTGTCATTGTAAACATGGGCATTAAGACTGCCATCAGAGCTCCCTGGAAGTCAGTCTTCTCCTAGCAGCCTTCAGATGAAGATGTAGAACTCTCGGCTTCTCCTGCACCATGTCTGTCTGGATGCTACCATGCTCCAACCTTGATGATAATGGACTGAACCTCTGTAAGCCAGCCCCAATTAAATGTTGTTGTTCTAAGTGTTGCCTTGGTCATGGTTCACAGTAGTAAAAGCCTAACTAAAGCACTAGCAGATAAACAAACTGAAAGAAGGGGAGGAAAAACCCACATGATTATTTCATTAGATGCAGAAAAGCCTTTGACAAATCTAATAGCCCTTCATGATAAGAAGTTCTGGAGAGATTAGGGATACGAGGAACATATCTAAACATTAAAAAGGCAATTTACAGCAAGCCTATAGCCAACATCAACTTAAATGAAGAGAAACTCAAGGCAATTCCTCTAAAACCAAGAATAAGATGAGGCTGTCCACTCTCTCCATAACTATTCAATATAGTACTTGAAGTCTTAGCTAGAGCAATATGACAACCGAAGGAGATCAAGGGTGTGCAAATTGGACTGGAAGAAGGCAAAGTATCTTTATTAGCAGATGATATGATAGTGTGTGTGTGTATGTGTGTGTGTGCGTGTGTGTGTGTGTCCCTCAAAATTCCACTGGAAAACTCAGCAAAGTAGCTGGATACAAAATTAACTTGCAAAAATCAGTTGCCCTCTATCTACAAATAATATAAAATATCTTGGGGTAACTCTAACCAAGCAAGTGATAGACTTCTTGATAACAACTTCAAGCCTTTGAAGAAAGAAACTGAAGATACTAGAAATAGAAACAGAAGATACAAGGAGATGGAAAGATCTCCAATGCTCAAGGATCAGTAAATAGGGTTAATATAGAAAAAAATGGCATCTCACCAAAAGCATGTACAGATTCAATGCAATCCCCGTGAAAATTCCAACACAATTCTTGACATATCTTGAAAGGTTGATTTCCAGCTTCCTATGGAAACATAAAGATCATAGCATAGCTAAAATGATTCTATGTAATAAAAGAGCTGTGATTGGGAGATATCACTGTCCCAAATTTCAAATTGTACTACAGAGCTACAGTAATAAAAACAGCTTGGAGTTGGCACAAAGAATAAATATGTTAGTTGATGGAATCTAACTGAAGACACAGATATAAATTCACATATGTATGGATACCTGATTTTTAATAAAGTAGCCAGAAATACACATTGGAAAAAAGACAGCATCCTCATCAAATGGTTCCAGTTAAACTGGACAGCTGTATGTAGAATCATCTAAATAGATCCATCCTTATCACTCTGCATAAAACTCAACTTCAGATGGATCCAAGAGTTCAAGACAAAACCAGATAACCAGATACACTGAACCTGACAGAAGGGGAATTGGGGAATAACTCTGAACTCATTGGCATAGGAAGAGACTTTCTGAACAGAACTCCATTAGTGTGGTCAGTAAGATCAGCAATCAATACATGGGACCTCATGAAACTGAAAAGCTTCTGTAATGCAAAAGATATTGTCTGTCATTCAGACAAAGTGGCAGCTTCTAGAATGGGAAAAGATTTTTTACCAACTATACATTCAGTAGAGGGTTAATATCCAAAATGTATAAAGAGCTCAAAAAACTAGATAACAAGAAAACAAATAACCCAATGAAAAAGTGTGGTACAGATCTGAACAGAGAATTCCTTAAGAGAGGAAGGTTAAATGGCTGAGAAATGTTCAAAGAAATGTTGGACATCCTTGGCCATCTGGGAAATGATAATCAAAACTACATTGACATTTCATCCTATACCTGCCACAGAATGGCTAAGATCAGTACCAGAAGTGGCAGCTCATGCTGGAGAGGATGTAGAGCTGAGGGGAGTCCAAACTTGTACAACCACTGTGGATGTCAGTGTGTCAGTTCCTCAGGAAGTTACAAATAGCTCTGTCTCAAGATCCAGGGCACATTCCCAAAGGACACTTCATCCCACCACAGAGACACTTGCTCAACCATGTTCACTGCTGCTCTAGTCAGAATAGCTAGAAACTGGAAACAGCCTAGACGCTCCTCAACGGATGAATGGAAAAAGAAAAGGTGTCACATCTATACAATGGAGTATTACTCGGGTGTTAAAAACGAAATCATGAAATTTGCAGGAAAATGGTAGAACTGAGTGAAGTAACCCAGACTCAAAAAGATAAACATGGTATGTAGTTGCCTGTATGTGGATATTGGCTGTTAAGTCAATGACAACCAAGCTGTAATCAATAGAACCACAGAGTTTATCTATAGAGTAAGGAATTAGGAGGCACAGATAGATCTCATTAGAAAAAGGAAATAGAATAATTACAGATGAATCGGGGTGGTGGTAACCAGGAGCGGTCAAGTGTGAAGCAGAGACAGCAAATTGGGAATATGGGGAAAGACAGCTAAAACTGAGGGCCATTTGAAGGGTGGTGTAGACCAAGTACAGTGCACAGCTTCCTAAAATATACATATGTGAAGGTAATCTAAGTGATAGCCAAATAATGACGGAGACAGAGCCCCAACTAGACATCTCTTGTCACCAAATGAAGCTACCAGACCTGAGATTGGGTTACATCTAATTGAGGTGTTGGCCAAAGGGGTCCTATGGGAATCCTCAAATAACCCAGGATGTTGCCGACCCCGTAGGCTTTGCTGTCCACAAACTGACAGCAAGACCCCATTGCTGAAGACAACACTACACGACTCGTTGAACATGGAGAAGCTGAGCTGATGCCTCCATGAGCCTTCACCCCTCTGCTCTCGAGTTTTGGGCACAGGAGGGAACGCTGCACAATACCAAAACAGAAAGAGAAACACCAACCTAGCCACAAACTCTTTGCTCTACACTGGTGTCCTACCTGCAAGGTGTGCTAGGAAGATGTTAGCACGAAGCTTGTGGGAGTGACCAACCAATGTCTGGTTGACTCAAGGTTCACTCTACAAGATGGAACCCATTCTGGACACTGCTTGAGTGCCTGAGAATCTGATAGTAGGTAGTTCAGGAACCTAGGGTAAAACCAAATACTACTGTTCCTTTAAAGAGAAGTTATAGGTGGGGAGGGCAGATGTGGAATGAGGGGTTGGTGGAGGAGACAAATACCAAATAAATAAATACATACATACATTCATACATACATACATACATACATACATACATACATACATACAAAAGGCCCTCTAGATCAACATGGCCCAACCTCATATGTAACCATAGAGAATGTGCAGCACACACAGGGCTTAGAGAGGTCTGCAGAGATCTGTGCACGTGACAGCTTCAACTTCCATGTTTACATGGGATTCCTGTGTGT
The DNA here is from genome assembly GCF_021556685.1 of Rattus norvegicus. NCBI lineage: Eukaryota > Metazoa > Chordata > Mammalia > Rodentia > Muridae > Rattus > Rattus norvegicus. Next base: position 70,958,914 of record NC_141546.1, on the reverse strand, counting down.
GCGAACAAACGGGTCCCTGACTCTTGTGCCTTTTCTTGGGCTCTTTTCCTTCTGTTTGTTTGTTTTGTCCAATTCTGTTGTGTTAATTTTTGTTATATAATATCACTTTCCCTTAGAAGCCTGTGTTTTCTAATGAGAGACAGAAAGGGAGTGGACCGAATGGGAGAGGAAGGATGAGAGGAATGGGGTGTGGGGAGGAAAAGGAAACAAACAATGATCTGGATATGTGGTATGGAAAAACATTTTCAATTAGAGAAAAAAATAAAATCGAAAATCTCAAAAATTCAAAGTCTTTCAATTGTGGGCTCCTGTAAACTCAAAAACTGAGCTAAATGCTTTCTTACTGCAAGAGGGAAGAACCAGGCACAGTCACAGTCTGAACAGAGCCAACTCCCAACTCCAGCAGTGTAAATAACTCAATGGCCGGTGTCTGAGATTCACTCCTGACTTTCGGGGCTCCTCCGAGGAGCTTGGCTCACTTCTCCAGCCCCGCCCTCTGCAGCACACACAGCTCGTCTTTCTAAACTCCAGGCTCCACCCCAGCACTGCTGCTATTCGTGGTGGTCACCCCATGGTGCCGGCATCCCCCAAATGCTGGGGTCTTCTACTATAAAGCTGCACCTTCATCAACAGTGTTCCTGGGTTCTCTTCATGGTGCAAATTCTCTCCATGACCTCTTTGGTCCTGAGGCTCTTATTGCTACTCAGCTGCTCCTTCACCAATGGCCTCTCACGGTGCCAAGCCTTGGCTGCTCTCCATGCCTTCAAAACCAGGATGACCTGGGAGACTCCTACACTACCATGTTTGGCTACCAACACTACTGTACAACCTTGGCTACCTCTGAACACAACTCGTGTGTGTGTGTGTGTGTGTGTGTGTGTGTGTGTGTGTGTGTGTGTGTGTGTGTTGATTCTGAGCAAACACTTTCAGATTTCACCCCAGTGATGCTGGACTCTTCTTTTTTTTTTTTTTTTTTTTTTTTGGCTCTTTTTTTTTCCGGAGCTGGGGACCGAACCCAGGGCCTTGCGCTTCCTAGGTAAGCGCTCTACCACTGAGCTAAATCCCCAGCCCGATGCTGGACTCTTCTTAATCACAGCAGATTCTTCAGCCCCAGCTGTCTAGCAACCATTGTTCCAGCAAACAAAGGTTTTACTTTAGTGGCTCTGGCCTCTTTCTGACCAGAACCAGAGTCTTCACTTTCCTCAGAAACCTCACAAGCCAGGCCTCTGTTGTCTGCCCTCAACGCTCTTATCTTCCAAGCTCCTTCCAAGCCCACTGAGCTCTCAACACAGTGGCTTTTCTAGCCCAAAGTGCCCAAGTCCTTCACAATCCTCCCAAAAGCAGCACGGTCAGGTCCGTCACAGCAATACCTCACTACTATTTTGGTACCAATTTGTCATAGTTAGGGTTACTGTTGCTATGATGAAACACCAGGACCAAAGTTGGGGAGGAAAACATTTACCTTGTGTTTCCATGTCAGTATCCATCACTGAAGGAGGTAGGACAGGAACTTAAACGGACAGGAGCTAATGCAGAGGTCATTGAGGAGTTGCTTACTGGCTTGCCTCCCCATGACTTGCTCAGCCTGCTCTCTTATACAACCCAGGACCACCAGCCCAAGGATGGCACCGCCCACATGGGTTAGGCCCACCCCCATCAGTCACTAATTAAGAAAATGCCTTTCAGGTTTGCCTACAGCCTGAATGGAGACACTTTCTGTTAGGGTTCCCTCCTTTCCATGTCTCTAGCCTGTGTCTTATTGACATAAAATTAGCTGGCACAGACAGCAAGAATGACAACAAGCCTCATTTTTAATCTTCTTGGTTCCAGACCCTGCACTGAACTTCCAGGCTAAGGAACTAGAGATAATTTCCACACGGAAGGACCTTATGGTGAGGTAGGGCTCTTATCTGTCAGATAAAATTGTGGCACAAGCCACAATCCTCTACATCCTATAATCTCCCTTTTGGTTATTTCCTACGTTGGTAACCCCCAAGAGGAAAGCAACCTGAATACTAAGCAGGAGCAGCAAGAGGTGCATCTGCTCTAACCTCTGCGTGACCCTGATGCAGTAGCCGGGGAGATGAATTAAAGCGATGAAGCCATTGGCGTCAGTCTCCAGTGACGTCAGCGGGAAGGTGGAGCCTAGAAGCAGATTTGCGGCTCACAGCCATTTCCCACCCCAGAAAGTCCCAAGAGGGTTCAGGAAGCCATTCCAGCTGGAATAATGTTGACTCGAAAGCTTTGTACGAATTCTAACCCACCTTATCCACACCATTGCGTGTTTCTAAAGTACGATTAGAGAAATTCCCATCTTGATACATAATTGCAGCTTGAAGAAGACAGCTAAAACACAGTGGAAAGCAGACCTTTGGTCTCCGGTGCTTTCCAGAGGTCTTTTCTCGTCTCCGTTGCCCTCCAACTCCAGATGGGCTCCCAGCATGAAGTAGTCAGAAACTTGGAGATCATCTTCCAACTAAAGGAAAATGTATGAGGGACCTGTTTGACACAGACTTCCTGTTTCCACAGCCCGCGCTAGCTATAACAGAAAGTCTAAGACTTGGAAATTTGTAAGAACATTTTAAATCACATAGATCCTTATGTGATTTAAAACGGATCTCAACATCCATTTTCAAATTTCTTCTTATGTTTCTTTTAAAGTTACTGCTGGAGAGATGGCTCAGTGGCTAAAATGGCAGCTTTAGGATCGTATTTCATTGTATCCATGTGTGCAAAATAAAAATAAAAATTTTAATGAAAGATACGCACGTGAGTGCTGCGGTGGCCAGAGGTTAAGGTGCTCGCCACAAAACCTGACAACCTATGTTCAATTAGCACAACCCACATAGTGTGAGAAGAGAGCTGGCTCCTGCAAGCAGTCCTCTGACCTCCACGGATGTCCTATAGCTTTGTGCACTCATGCACGCAAGCATACAAATAGATGGAAAAAATAATAAAATAAATAACAGTTAATATCTCATTCGTAGTTGAAAAAAATCCCCTTTAACTGAAAACAAAAAAACCCCACTGAGTATGAAAATGCTTCCGTAAGGTGGAGCAGTACGCAATCCTGTGGAGCAGTTTCTTAATCAGTGATTAATGTGGGAGGGCCCAGCCCTTTATGGGTAGGGCCACCCCTGGGCTGGTGGTCCCAGGTTCTATAAGAAGGCAGGTTAAGCAAACCATGGGGAGCAAGCCAGTAAGCAGCACCCCTCCATGGCCACTACATCAGCTCTGCCTCCAGGTTCCTGTCCTGTGTGAGTCCCTGCCCTGACTTCCTTTGGTGATGAATAGCAGTGTGGAAGTGTAAGCTGAATAAACCCTTTCCTCCCCAAGTTGTAGTTGGTCATGGAGTTTCATCACAACAATAGAAACCCTGACTAAGACAACAAACATTCCTTCCCTCCACCACACTGCAAGCACCCCAGGGATTTCCTCCTCTCTGGCTAGAAACTGGAGGTGGCTGAGAAGGAAATGCCAGTCTTCAGTTTGTAAGAAGTCGTGTAGATTTGGGAAGATGGCTCAGTGGTTGAGATCATTTCCTAAGCAGATCTGATCCCAGCACCCATCCAACAAGCTGGGCATCCCATACATATCTACAACCTCAGCTCTGAAGGCTGTTGGGACATGAGGATGGTTAAGAATTGATTGTCTAGCAGCCTAGCCAAGAAAATGTGAGCCCCAGGCTCAGGGAGGGACTGTGCCTCAAAGGGAAAAGGGGAGAGTGATGGAGGATACGCAATGCCTTCTTCTGGCCTCCACATTCAAGAACAGGCTCAAATACCACCACCCCACACACACACAAATAATAGTAACAATCTTTTTAAAACCAAGTCCAGTGTATGTCACAATAAAACCATAAACCTCTTTTGAGGATATGTCTGCCCTCCTTAATTCAGACACTCGTAGCCTGAGCTATGAGTCTCAAGCACCAGAATACACAGCCAAGGGGGCAGAGTGGTCTCCTTAGATGCAACTTTCAGTTTCTCACAAGTAGGCCCACAAACCAGCCACCATGAGATATTCTCCCCTGGACTTGGCTAAAATTTGCAGCTTTCCCAGGCTCTCCTGGGTCTTATCATTTTTATTCTTATCATTACTTTAAAAATAGTCTCTTTTCTAGGTAGCAGCAAGTCTTATCCAAGGTCAGATAGATAGAAACTTCAAATGTTGTTTTATTGAAAGCTTCCTTCCTTCTCCAGCTGGGAGGTCTGTGGCAGGAGGGGTCACAACCAGCATCACTCTGTCCCTCATGATCCCTCCCCACTTGCTCAGACGGGATTGTGCTAAGGAAATGGAAGCCAGACTCTGGGGCAGCGGCTGACCCTAGATGTGGCTTCTTTTCTTGGAGTGCTTTCTCGTGGTATTCAAGACCTTCTGGGGTCACTGAGACCTTTTCCTGTGCCTTCAAAAGTCCTTTCTCGTGGGACACTAGGATTTCTGCCGAACTGCTCTAGTCTCCAGCAGTCCCGCCTACTCAATGAGGGGAATGTGTCTTCCAAGTGTTCCCTGGACTGATTTGGACAGACCTCCTTTTAGCTAGAAAAGTGTTCGTCTTATAGTCAGGCCTCCCCGTGATTGAATGAGCCCCGCCTCTATTAGGGAGAGCAGTGTACCGTCCTCAGACTTAATGCAAAAGCCAAGTTCAGGATCAGGCCCCTCTCTCACCTCCCTTGGCCACTCTCAGTTGTATGGGAGTTGCAGATTTCTGGGAAGCATCATTGGCTGTGCTGCAGCCATAAATCTGAAGGTGATAAAGGAGACCATGAAAGCTCTGGGTACGATTTCAAGAATTCCGACTCCGAGTTTTGCTGTGAAACTTACTTGTGTGCAGCTTTGTGAACGATGAGTTAACCCAGAAGCTTTGACCCTGATTATTCAAGAGCTTTATAAAGCTGCTGAAGCAGCAAGGACTGAAGAAGACATGGCAGGCAGATTTTCCGGAGTCCTGAGAAGACAAACATTGTAATCAAGAGAGTATTTACTAGGATCCAGGGAGGTAGCTCAGTCAGTGGTTAGGGGCACTGCCTGTTTCTCCTGAGACCTGGGCTTAATACCCAGTACCCACAGGGCAGCTCACAACTGTCTGTAATTCCAGATGTAGGGATCCAACACCCTCCTCAGGCCTCTGGGGATGCCAGCCATGCACATGGTGCACAGACATCCACACAAGCAAACCGTCAAAAGAAAAATAAGTTCAAAACAATTTTTTAAGTACTTTTCAAACACAAAAGAGTGGAAAGCATTTCCTTTCCAAAAGAATTGTCAACTACAGCTTCATAAGCCAGTGGAAGGCAGCTTACAGAGAAGCATGAGGTGTGTTAGTGTGCCACCATACATGTTAATGAATGTCCCAGGGCTTTGCACAGCTGTGTTCACATGGGTTCCTTATTTACTGGTGGCTGTTGTCCTCTAAGCAGTCTTTAGGCATGCATGTCTGATGTCAGTGGAACCCAGTAGTGATGTGTAGTAGTTATGGCTTGGGGTGATTTCCCCTGTGAGCTTTAACAATGATACAATCATAATACCTTACCTCATTAAATAGAGGAATCATAATTTTGGTATTTAAAAAGAAAAGGTTGAAGCCATCCAAAAGTATCCTCATAGAAACACCCAGAATACTGGACTTAATGTCTAGGCATCTGTAGTGACTTGAGTGAGAAATGTTCCTAGAGGTTCATGGTTTTGAATATTTAGACCCTAATACGTGGCACCATTTGGGGTGGTTGTGGAACCTTTAGGAGGTGTGGTCCTGCTGAAGGAAGTCACTTCGAGCTTTGAGGATTCATAGCCTCACCTCACTCTACTTCCTGCTCCCTCTGTTTCCCGTGTGTGGTTGAGATGTGTTCTCTCAGCTCCTGATCCTTCCTGCATGCCCTTCCTGCTGCGACGGATACCTAGTCCTCTGCAGCTGGAAGCCAAAATAAAATGGAAGCTGCTATTTGTCTTGGTATGTTATCACAACACCGGAGAAGTGACTAACACAGCGCCCGATGTCCCGGGGAAGTTTGCACATAACATTAACCACCCTGTGACTGAAGTTAAATTGGCACTAATCTGAACTACACTGGCTTAAGTTGTTGTTTTAACTCCAACAGCAACCATCACAGCAATAACTCAGCAACCATATAACTGTCCCAAGAGCTACTTAAAAACACATTTGACAAAAAATAGCACCCTTTCATTACAAACAAAACAAAACAAAACAAAAAAAAACCACATATCAACAAACTAATAAGAGTAGAAGGAAAAATGTCATCAATGGATGACAACTTCTCTAGCAGTATTTATTGAGTATTTATTGAGTGTTTATTGAGTGATGTGAAGGACTGATACTAACCCCCTAAGACCAGCGACAAAGCCAGGATGTAGACCTGTGTAACTTATATTCAGTGTTTGGCTGATGGCTTTGAATAGGATATAAAAGGCACTCAGCCATGTAGAGTTGAGGACTCAATATTCTTATATGTCTCCGTTAGGGTTTAATCGCTGTGAAGAGACATCACGACCATGGCAACTCTTATAAAGGCAAACATTTCATTGGAGCTGGCTTACAGTTTCAGAGGTTCAGCCCATTATCATCATGGCGGGAAGTCTGGCAGTGTGCAGGCAGACATGGGGCTAGAGGAGCTAAGAGTTCTACATCTTGATCAGAAGGCAGCCAGGAGAAAACTGTGCCACGCTGGGTGAAGTCTGGACACATGACACCTCAAAGCCGTCCCCACAGTGACACACGTCTTCCAACAAGGCCACACCTCCTAACCGTGCCACTCCCTGTGGGCCACACATTGAAACACATGAATCTAAGGGGGTTATATCTGTTCAAACCACAATATACAAATGTCAATTGCATTCCCACATGCTAGGAAAAAGTTATATGAAAATAAATTTAGAAAAAATTTCCATTTGCCATAGCATTAAGAAAAATGAAACAGGAGCAGAAAGGAAGATGGCTGAGGTATGTTTACCAAAAGCTGCAAAACTCGGATAATAATTAAGACCCAGATGGGGGCTGGGGAGATAGCTCCGCCAGGAAAACACTTGCCTCACAAGCATGGGGACCTGGAGAAGCCTGGAGGAGACAGAGAAAGGCAGAACTCACCAGCCAGTCAACCTAGCTGACACGATGAACTCCATGATCAACCAACCCCATCTCAAAAAATAGAGCGGAAGGGCTGGGGGGAGGTTTGAGGGGTGAGGCTCAGTGGTTAAGAGCACTTGTTGTTCTTGCAGAGGACCTGGGTGCTGCTTTCAGTTTCCATATGATGGGGCATCCCCATCTCTAGTTCTGGGGGACCTGATGCCCCTTCTGGCCTCTATGGGAACTACACATGCACACACACACACACACACACACACACACACACACACACACAAGCAAGCATTAAAATAGATTGTGACAGAGGGAGATTCTCAGAGTTAAACTCCTGCTTTCTATACACATGCACGGGAATGCATGCACATCTACACGTACACACACACACACACACACACACACACACACACACATATATATATATATATATAAAATGCATGCATGCAAACACGCACAAAGATCCCAACAAGAGCCTCTGAGCATGTGCTCTCAACTGCTAAGCAATCTCTTCAGCTTATAAACCAGTTTTTCTTAAAGTAATTTTTAAAAAACTTTAAAATTTTTTATTGGCCTTTTGATAGAGGCAAAGGCCCACATCTAATCAAGCATTGTTAACTTCCCGGATGGCTGAGGAGGAAGGCAATACAGACACCAGGCCTGCTTTAGACTTTCTGACTAAATGGGTCCAGGGTTGGACAGATCTTAATGGCTTTACAGCTCCGTGAATATTTCAGCACATAACCTCGTCCTACCAAATTGTGGGTAAGACTGAATCTTGTCAGGCATGGTGTTCTATGCCTGTTATCCCAGCATTTGGGAGAAAGTCCAAGGACATCAATGGCTACAAAGTATGACATGGCTTCCACAAACAAAAGAACATAAACCAACAAAGACTGAACTTAAGCTTTTGTTGTTAAATATTAGTTGTATAAAATATTGACTTCCATTGTGGCATGGATATATATTTTATTATTGTTACCATCATCATCATCACCACCACCACCACCACCACCACCCCCACCCCCACCACCACCACCACCACCACCATCATCATCATCATCATCATCATCATCAATCATTCCCTTTAACCCCTGCAGGCGAACTTAGATTTTTAAACATTCCCAGTGTTGCCATGCAAGACTTCATAGTCAGAAAATTCAAACTCCAGATAAATGATTTTATTTGATAGCAAACTCCATCTCCTAGACTCTCAGAACAGTGGATTCCCAGCCCTCATGTCTCATGAAGAATTTTACATTGATACTTTCCTGCAGACTCGTATCAGCACTTGACTGTGTCAGGCACACACAGCTGATCCATAAATGTTCCATTTCTCTTCGCTGTATTGATTATGCTGAACCCCTAACCACCAAGAATGAGTTGCTTTCTTTAATTTGAAATACATGCATTAGAGAGGAAAGGACTAATATTGTTCATCTACAAATGACCGTGAATCCCAGTGAACCCTAGAAGTCTCCCTCATCACCAAAAAGCATTATGTAAGTCTGGTACTCACAGCAAAGCCTAAGTCTTGGCAAGAGCTAGAACACGAATCTCCAGGGTTGTCCCAAGAACAGTGGGTCCCAGAAACAGAATAATGGCTTATGACAGGAACACAGAGGAGAGCCTCAATTTGCTCCCGTGATTTATGGTCTCCTCTCCTCTGTAATGACTCCCACCATTTGGTCCAGGTTCACAAGGCACCTCAGCAGAGGCATGTGACGAATTACCTTCCAGAGTCTGTCCTAGACTCATCCAGCACACAGGTCTCACAAATCACCTCTCTTCCCTGCAAGGTTTTCATCTGCCTAATTGTAGAAAATAGGCTTGCATGTGTGGCCAGGAACTGGGGTTAGGTGTATAAAACCTGGATGTCTCCGAGCCTACGGGATTGTTGGAAAATGTCAGTGTTTGCAAGAAAAACATTTTCAGATTCATGACTGACAATTTCTAATAAAACAGTTGTGAAATTGTGTCAACTTAACACAACCTAGAGTCATTTGGGAAGAGAGAACCTCAACTAGAAAGTTCCCCGTCAGATTGGCCGGCGGGCAAGCCTGTGGTACATTTTCTTAATTAGTGCATGAAGTGGAAGTACTTAGCTCAGTGTGGGTGATGTCGCCCCTGAGTGTGACCCTGAGGTATATAAAAAAGCAAGCTGAGCAAGCCGTGGGGAGGAAGCCAGGAAGCAGCACCCCTCCACACCTTGACTTCAGTCCCTGCCTCCATGATCCTTCCTGGCTTAAAGTTCCTGCCGGACCTCCCTCAGGGAGAGTTGTAAGAAGAAACACACCTTTCCTCCCCAGATAGACATGGTATTTATCTATAGAAACTTGGGATAGGTGGCTATCATTTGTTACTCCCTGGGCCATCTAGAACAGAGACCATGGTCGTCTTTATCAGACGCTTGACAAAATGTGAACTTCAGACTAAATGATACACGGCAATGTGACATGTGACCCCTGCGTGAAAAACATCGGGGACCTGGGATGGAAGGTGGGGGATAGGAACTTGAGGATGAGGGTTGGGAATGAAAGGGTGTTAGGCAACTGACTCTGTAGCTTTTCCTGGGAGTAGACAGGACAATGGGAGTGTTGCTGGGTAGGTCTGCCGAAATGGCACAGAGAACTCCTGAGCCCTGTGCCTGCATATTATGCCACAAGTGCACAGACATATTCACACTTCCTGTGGTACCTTTGGCCAAGACAGACCAACGTTCCTCTTCCAGGAATTACGGATAGAGAGACCTATCAGATGGATTTGTTGCTGGCAGGATGAGGTTGGATGAAGCTCCTTTTAGCCTGAAGAGTGCTTTGGAAGATTCTGCCGTGGACCAGGTTCCTGGCAGGGCTGAGCCTCTCTCCTCTCGGCCGCTTCTGGCCCATCCTCAGGACTATCACAGGGCCCGTGAGAGCACTCAGGGAATTCCTGGTCTCCAGGCAGGTTTTCTTGTGTTTCCATCCATCCCGTGACAATTTTAGAGAGACATACTTGTGTGCTTATATGCTTTTTGCTCCTTTGTCTGTGAGATGCCACTACCTATGAGCACACAGGCGGCCAAACCTTTGCCGAGAGGATGGAATGACGAAGCAGTCAGGGTAGCTTACAACGGAGGTCAGATGCTCCGGGAGATGGGAGACTTAGATGGCTTTTGTCGTTAAGTCACTGTTTCAAGACCTGGACTTATGTGCAGTATGGAAAGCCTGTTGGAGAATCGACTCGGCATGTCAGGCATACTGGCTTTTGAGAGATGAATGAGGCTAGAGGACTTCAAGTTCTCAGTCTGGGATACAGAGTTAGGCCCCGTCTCAAAACACAAGGCTGAACAGAGCACGCTAACAAGTCCTCTCACGTGCTTATCAGGAAACACACGTTTGTGCACAGGTGGCCAGCTATAGTTCTAGGAGGACGCTCCTTCTCATTTTCAGGGTACCAGGGCTGGGATGAGGGTGGGGATGGGGCATGTTTCTCTTCCCTCCAGCATCCTGAGATCCTAAGGGTTCTCTTTCTTCACGTATGCCCCTCCTGTGTTCTTTACTAATGGAATGCTCTAAGGTGTGCGTCTGTGTGCGCTAGTGCACGGGTTCAACACACGTTCCCATCTGTCACTGCTTTGCATCAACATGCAGTTGTTTCAAACGCGTGTGACTCAGTCAGCTAAGTGCATTTGGATCTCCACCCTCCAACTTCTCTGAATTCCCTTCCATTGGGTACGGGATGGAGACATTCTGGCTTCATTTTGATTCATTGCTGCATGGGTCACAAGTCAGTCAGGTGAAAGTTTACTCAGTCCAAAGACAAAGTAGTTATAATCCAGGTCGTGCAAGCAGTGGCATGGGAAGGTGGGGGAGCATCCAGTGGAGAGCGTCACCAGGCTGGTCTGGTCTGAGAAGGTGTCTCCCTGACTTTAACATTTGTCTCTTTCCATAGAGCATAACATAGTGGCTTGTTCCTGAGCTGGCCTGGTTTCACAGATGGGTCTGACCCGCATCAGAACACCATCGCCCTTGTCATTTCTTCCTTGTGTATGGAGATCTCTGCCTCCAACAGGGATTTGTTGCAGATACAAGCTGAGCTCACAGCCGCTGGAGATCCCAGCACGGTTCACCTCTGTGCTTCTTTCCTGTTCTCAGAGCACTTTCAGCCCCATTCCCATTCCTTTTTTTTTTTCTTCCAACCTCTGTTTCTATGAAAAGATTAATCTTTATGGTTCAGCTCTCTGAGAGAAAGTGCTGATAGCAGGAGAGGTGGTGAGCAGTGCTGCTTCGGGGTGCTGCGCTCTTGCTTTTTAATCTTGCCGCTGTCAAGCTCCATTAGGAGGCCTGAGCATCAGCCTTCTACCTCTGGGGCCTGGCCTTCCATCAGCCCTGGCTGAAGTAAGAACAATGTTTAAGACTGGTATAGAAAAAGGACGGGCGTGTGTTCCAAACTCAATACCTCTCTGGGCTGGTTTCCTCACGTATCACAGGAGGCCCTTTGTCCTCCCAGGGTAATGACAGCCTCTGGTGGAAGCTGTCAAAATACCATGTGCTGGTGTCCACAGCAGCAGACCAGGGCTAAGCCAGGGGTTTCCTCTCCTGAGAGCACAGAATGGTGCTAGAAGAGAGACGTTCCCATCGAATGTAAGCAAAGACATCAGCTCGGGCAGAAAGGTCAAGGGTGACAGCTGTCCCTGCTGACTTGGCTTCTCGTCTAGTCCCCTGGGTAGCTTTGCTGAGTCAGAAGTAACATTCTGACTCCTGCCTCAGGACTGACAATAAATTTCTCAGAAGGAAGAGGCCTCCTGCCTGACTCTCCTTCTGTGCATTGGTATAAAGATCGGCCCCATAAAAGAATCTGAAGGAACTGTTTCTTTGGCTTACACTGGGACCTTTGCTGTCACCTGTGGGAAACATGGAGGGCTCAGCTATGCAAGTTACTGTGCTGGATCTAAAACCAGAAGGGCGTGTGTGTGTGTGTGTGTGTGTGTGTGTGTGTGTGTGTGTGTGCCTGTGCGTGCGTGTGTGCGCGTGCGTGCGTGAGAGAGAGCATGTGTACGTGTGTATATATGCATGTACATGTATGTATATGTATATGTCCAAATGTATGTATTCACATGTAAATGTATATATGCATGCATGTATGTACATGTACCTAAGTATGTGTGTGTGTGCATATATACATGTGGGTACATGTGCATATATATGTGTGCACATCTACATATGTATGTATATGTGTGTACATATGCATATGCATGTATGCTCATGTATGTGGTGTATACTCTTAAAGTTCTTGATATTTTTGTATTAAAAAAGCCCTCCTGTACCTTGGCCACCTGCACACGTGTAGCAGATGTGCAGCTTGGTCTTCATGGGAATCCCCCAACAGCTGGAGCAAGGACTTACTTACCCTGATTCTGTTGCCTGCCTGTGGATCCCTCGTAACTGGGCTGTCTTGTCTGGCCTCCGTGGGAGAGGATGTACCTACTCCTGCAGTGACTTGAGGTACCAGCATGGGTTGGTTCCCCAGGAGGGACCACCCCCTTCTCAGAGGTAAAGGGCAGGGAGGGGAGATAGGGGAAGAGGCTTTTTTGTATGACGAAATGAAGAAAGCAATGACTATAATTCAGCTGCTCCGTGTACATGGCACTAGCTAGGGAATGGTGACACACGTAAGCCAGGAAGATCAGAAGCCTAACCGGACTTTATCCCACAGCTGTTGCTGGAGCAAACGCTTCGTCATTCAGAGAAGATCAAATCGACCCTCACAACCGTCTCTCTTTGCCAAGCTAGGTATTTACTGTAAATAGTCATTCTTGTTATTTAACAATTCTGTTTAATTCTGAATTAAAAATGAATTTGTTGGTGAGGCAGGTGCCTGTGGTACCTACGTGTTTTAGTGATACGAATACGGCATACTTCTTTTTTTAGTGGTGAATTGTGGTTCTCTCATTAGACCAAAGCGGAGATATTTTTTTTTCCTAGTTTATAAAGAAAAATGTTTGCAGCAACAGGAAGCGAAGTACAAGACCCTGTTTGCTTTAACAATTACCTCAGGCGTGAAATGTGAAGCTGGAGCTGAGGAGGTGGCTTGTTCTGAGAAGTGCTTGCCTCATACACACCGGGACCGGAGTTCAATCCCCACAATGTGAGACAATCCAGGCCCAGTCGTACACGTGGTAGCTGGAGTTCCAGCACTGGGAGGTGGAGACAGGAGGATTCCCAGGCTCACTGGCCAGCCTGGCCTACTTAGTGAGCCTCAGGCATCCAGTGAGAGATTCTGTTTCAAAATGAAGCGGATGGCCCCTGAGAAAAGACGACTGAGCTTGGCTTTAATGTGGTGTGTGTGAGAGATGTATGCATTTTCACATGTAGGGCGCATGCGTGTGTTGTTACGTGTGTATGTATGCACGTGGAGACCCAGCGTTGACATCAGGCATCTTTCTCAGTCACTCCCCATCGTGTGTCTTGAGGCAGGGTCTCTTGATGAACCTGTAGCGTGCCCATTCAGCTAGGCTGGCTACCCAGCTTGACCCTGTGATTCCCTGTCTCGGAGGTTGCCATGCCTACCAGCTTTTACGTGTGTCCTGTGTATCCTAAGTCCACAGTCCTCACACTTGCATGGCAAGCATCTTACCAATTGAGCTGCCTCCCCGGCCCTCAGGTTGTGTTAGAGGCTTGAAAGAGAGAAGCTCTGCTCTGTGAGGACAGACAGAAGGGGCATAGATTTACGAGGTATATGCCATAAAAACCACAGGGTCTGGGAGTGGGAAGTTGCTACTTGAGGACTGGGGAAACATCCGGTGTGACAGTGAGTTTCATCATTTCTGATGAGACGTTCTTACAAAGCAACACTAAACTAATTACCAGGATCCAGGATTTCTCTCTGGTTAGAGATGTTGCCAGTGTCGAGAGCAACTGGAAAGAGATTTCGAGGGGGAACCAGGCAATTGGGTAAACAAGACGTGACCTATAAGACGAGTATATGTATGTGATACATTCTGTTATTGTTGTTTAAGACAGTCTCACTCTGTCACCCAGGCTGTGACAGCATTTTCTGTGTAGCTCAGACTAGCCTTGAACCCAGTCTGATCCTCTTGCCTCAACCACTCGAGTGCTGAGATTGCAGGAGTGGACCACATCCCTGGCATGTGGGGGGATTTTCAGCTCTAAGTGCCTTGTAGTGAGTTAACAATGCTCTGGACTCAGGCCAACTACGTGTTCTGGACTCAGACTGCAGTGCTAAGATCAGGCCCACCGCGAGTCTCTCTCAGGCAGTTCGCCTAGTAGTGAAACAGTCTGTTTGCCTGTCTGTTAATTCAGCACGTTAGGTCGTGTTAACCAAGGGCAATGCGGCACCTTTGCAGAGGACAGATATGATGTCCTTGGCAACAAAGTGAGACCAAAATGCCCACAGCACAGTTCTGGTTCTCTTCAGATCTCCCTGTGTAACCTTGATGTCCTTACTTTCGGCTCTACTGCCACGTGCAGTGATCACACCCGTCCCTGTGGACACAGAGAGGATCTCAAGCATGTGAAGTAGTTGTTAAAAGGGGATTATAATGAGAAATGTAAATATGTCATGACTTCTCTACTTCTGGTAGCTGAGAATAGTCCAAAGGTTAGCTAATTTCATTTCTTTAAATAATTCTCCTTTAATTTACAGTGTTACAGCAGTCACAGGACCCAGCTTGTAAGTGTGAATTTGAGAGTGCTCCCTAATCACTTATGGAATGACCCGTGGTTCCCCTATGACTTTCTAAGAACTGATTCATCCTTAAACATCTCCTGGTGCCCTGTGCCGTGTGGAAACTGAAGGTCAGCTGCTCCACACGGAGGCAGACACCTCAGAACTCCTGGGTGCTGGCTGGTGCTTTATTAAATCTGGTCCCTGGCGCTCTCGCTCCACATAGCACTGTACACACTTCGCCCTGTGTGGAACTGGAACTGAGGGCTGGAAAAGCTAGTGAGTGTTCAGAGAATGAGTTGTTGTGGGCGTTTGGAAGCTGAGAAAGTTGAAAGCAAGCTAGTAAGGAGCCTTCCTCTGTGCTCCCTGCTTCAGTTCTTCCCTCCCGGTTCCTGCCTTGTGTTCTTGGCTTGGCTTCTCCTGAAGATGGCCTGTGGCCTGTAAGCCAAATAAATCCTTTCCTCCTCAAATATACACTCCTCCTTTTGGTCACAGTGTTTTATCGCAGCAATGGGAAGCAAACTAAGACATCCTGTTTGCTGTAACAATTAGCTCAATTATGAGGATGTGAGACAGCAGCTAAGGAGGTGACTTGTTCGGTAAAATGCTTGCCGTATACACACAGGGACCCGAGTTCAATCCCAGCACTGTGAGACAATCCAGGCACAGTAGTTAGTACACGTGGTAGCTGGAGTTCCAGCACTGGGAGGTGGAGATAGGAGGATCCCCAGGCTCACTAGACAGCCTGGCCTACTTAGTGAGCCTCAGGCATCCAGTGAGTAATCCTGTTTCAAAATGAAGCAGGCCCCTGAGAAAGGGTAGCTGAGTTTGGCCTTGGCTACCAAACATATAACACACACACACACACACACACACTCACACACACACTCACACACACACACACACTCACACACACACACTCACACCCGCACATACACATACACACACACTCACACACACACACATGCACATATACACACACACATACACACATACACACACACACACACATACACACACAATCTGCCCTCTCAAACACACATTTATACTTTTAAAGCATTAAGGCAGGATTGAAGCACGGGGGAAATTAAGGGCACAGGACGGAAAAGAAGCCATTGACTCTGGAATCTAGTTTGCCTGTCTTGCTGAGGTGACAAACAGAAATTACCTACAGAGATAATGTGTTTTTCCCCAGAGACATCTCAAACAAGGACGTTAAAGACAACAAAGGGCCTTTGCTCACTTGTTCGTTACCTTGATTTTACCGTGTTAGTTCCCCTCATTCCCAAGTCCAAACAATGCACGTCATAAAACGCCTCATGATTTCACTCACCAACTCTTCATTTTTACTACTCTTGAGGGTAAGAGAAATAAACCAGAATAAACCAGTTCGTATTTTTTTGCTTCATTTTTAAACTTTACTTCAATTTACAGTTTTGCTTAATTGTTAGCACTGAACAATGTGGTTTATAGAGTTACAAGATTAGCCCTGTGGTGATGGTCTTTAATTCCTGTAGTCTCTTCAAAGAAACTTTCCTGTAGATCTTTAATCTCTGTGAACTGAGGTCAGCCTGGTCTACAGAGCAAGTTCCAGGACAGCTACGCAGAGAAATCCTGTCTTGAAAAACCAAAAAAGAAAGAAAGAAGAAAAGAAAAAGCCAGAAGATTGTGTGTGAAGCCACTGAAGTAGCACCTCTCCTTTCCCGAAGCACCCGCTCCCGCTCTTGTTCTAATAACAAACTTTGCTTCACACTGGCCCATCCCAAGATGCTTTTCCTGAGCCTTCAGAGTCAAGGGTCTGGTTATACCTGAGTGGAGCCTCTAAGGAAGGGGGCTCAGGCTGCTGGTGGAGGTGCTGGGCTGTCACTCTACTGCAGCTGACATAAGTCTTTCATGCTGGTCACGGTTTTCAGAACCGTGTGCCGTGTTCATGTTTGGTACATTTGGTGAGCAGTGTCTGTACCCTCGAGAGTGACCGCGCTGGTTGTAGATGATTGTTTAACCTTGGTCGTCAGCTGGTCTGCTGATAGCAGGTGAGAAGGAAGAAAGGCTATAAACAGAGAACTACTCAGAAAGCCCACCTACGGTGCATATAAAGGCTAACAACAGGAACAGGAAGTTCATTCAGCTCAGCGGGGGTCATGGACCTGG
Organism: Rattus norvegicus; assembly: GCF_021556685.1. Classification (NCBI taxonomy): domain Eukaryota; kingdom Metazoa; phylum Chordata; class Mammalia; order Rodentia; family Muridae; genus Rattus; species Rattus norvegicus. The sequence goes on along the minus strand of NC_141546.1, from coordinate 70,942,002 downwards.
GCAAGTCTTAGAGATCAATAAATGGAACTTTAAAAACTCTCCACTCAGGGTTGGGGATTTAGCTCAGTGGTAGAGCGCTTGCCTAGGAAGCTCAAGGCCCTGGGTTCGGTCTCCAGCTCCGAAAAAAAGAACCAAAAAAAAACAAAACAAAAAACTCTCCACTCTGCTTCACCTGCTGGCTAAGCCCTCTGCATCAGCACAACCTGAGAGGTAAGGTGTAAGTCTTTCCCATTTTCCAGCTGACGAACAAATGCAAAGCTAAAATTAGGGGGTGGAAGACAGGGTGGGGGTGGGGGTGAGACAGCGACCCTCCTGCCTAAGCCACTCAGCTGAGTTAATTAAAGTTAAGTAAATTAAACACCATGTGAACTTCAGACCCTCACAGGACTGAGCCATTGCTTTCCTGGTCATGAAATTGCTTCTTACCTCTTACAAAGAGACTCAGACTCCCAAAGTGGGAAAGCAGGGAGGAGAAGAGCGGGTCCTGAGACCTGAACTCAGATTCGTCTGGCAGAGCAGCAAGGGCCCTTAGCCACTGAGCCATCTCTCCAGTCCAACTAAGCTTTACAATTAGTATATGAAAAATGTTGACAAAAAGGCAGGCTAAAACAGCCAGCCCCCCCCCACTCCACCCTCACCCCACTGTACCTACCAACTAGCCTCCATACAGGTAGAGGTGCCCTAGAGTGTCCGAAGATGGCCTGCAGTTCATGATGATGCTGGGTGGAGATTTAAGACATTCACAATAACAATGTCATACATGAAGTTCTAAGTAGAACTACACAGAACTGATAGAGCTGGTTAGAACAGTCCACTCTATGCAAATAAACCCCAAACCCCAGTGCTGATGTAATAAACACCCTAACTGTTTATGAAACCATGGGCTAACCTTTCCCCCTTTGTTCCAGCCGGCTTCCTCGCTTGGAAACATCATTCCTAAGAAACTGATCCTGCTTCTGTTGTCTGATTAAATCCTTGTTCTGAGACAAAAGAGCCTGGGACCCCGCTGGAGATGCCCAGTGAATACCAAAACTGTTGACCTCAGCAACATGGCTCTATCGTTTCTAGGATTCTCAGAACTCCCTGAGATTTCTCTCTGCCTCTGGGCTCTGGCATCCAGAAGTTCTGCCTTTAAAAAAAATGATATGTGTGTGCTATGATAGTGTGTGTGTACACTCGTATATGTGTGCACATGTATGTGCATGCCTGTGAAGACCTGAGGCTGATGACAGGAATCACCCTCAGTTGGTGGTTTTTTGACCTTATTCATTGAGAATGGTTTCTCAGTCAAATGCAAACCCTGCCTATAAGGCAAGTCTTGCTGCCACCAGGCCCTGGAATTAAGACTCTTGTGAGATGTTCCCGGCAATTTAAGGACCAGGAGCATGCTGCTTCTAGGAGGGTCTGAGGTTCATATTGCAGTCCACTTTACTTGGCTTTGAACCAGCTGTGACAGCTCAAGCCTGAAACCCCAGTACTCAGTTTACTCTGAGGATCTCCTGTTGTGGTAAATTTTTAAAAGGGTAACCTTTTATCCCGCACTAGCACCGTAGGACCACATGGCACTGCGGAGTACCTTATCTCAGTGGCTCCACACTGCCCCAAGTACTCTCAGACCCAGGCGATCCGAGAGCCTTCTCAACATGGTACCTTCCCATGTTTCTCCCGGTGGCTCTCTACTAGCCTCGGACTCTCTGGTTCCAACTACCCGGTAAAATCAAGACTCAACAAACTGCAACCCAACAATCAGATTTATATGTTAAATTCTCAATCAACAATACACCCACACAATAAACTCACAACCAATTGATAAACATATAAACCGCCCACGTAGATAGGAGAAATTGACCTATAGAAATTCATCCATAACAACCTGTATCTATGTAGAGCATGGCGAGGATCGTTTACGTCTGCCTCCATGTTGCTCTCCTTTCTCTTCTCCCTCTCCTTCTAAAAACTCTGTTCCCGCCTCCCTTCCTTCTCGTCCAATGACAGGCCTCATTTTGTCTTGTGCCTACCTTCACCTGCATAATGACATCAACCTACAACTTCTTTTTTTTTTTTTTCCGGAGCTGGGGACTGAGCCCAGGGCCTTGCGCTTCCTAGGCAAGCGCTCTACCGCTGAGCTAAATCCCCAACCCTCAACCTACAACCTCCTGTTTCTGTCTCCGAGGCTAGAATTACAGGCAGGCAGCCACCCCCACTGGACATTTCCGTGAGACTCTGGGAACACTGGTCCTCACACTTACACAGCCGCACCTTAAGCCCCCCCCCCCCCCACCGTGTGGAAACAGGTCAAAGACAGCTCTCTTCATCTACTCCCACACCCCATATATTCACTCACAGAAAAGTCTGTATGTTTGGAGTTTTCCTGAGGATCTGGGGAATTTCATAAAGAATGAACGGCACACCACTTAAATCTTCCCTATGCCTGTGCCCACTGTTTTCCTCTCTCGGTCTTTGTTTCTCCTATCCCACAAGTAACCAAATCTTCCTGCTGTTTCACAGAGGACAATTTACTAGGCTGGAGAGATGGCTCAGTGGTTTTAAGAGTACTTGATGCTATTCCCAAGGGTCTGAGTTCGGTTCCCGGCATCCATGCTGGGCAGCTCACAACTGCCTATAACTCATGTCCAGGCGATCCGGCTCCCTCTTCTGGCCTCCAAGAGCACTTCCACATATATGGTGCATGTGTGCTCACTCAAGTACAAGCACACACACACACACACACACACACACACACAAATACATATATTTTAAACAGAGAGAGAATGCTTTATTAAGAGTCAGTGTCCATGATATTGGGGTACAGCTAATTCCTTAGGTGCAACATGATCATCACCGTCATAGAACACTGGTAGTGGGGAGCTACAAATTGCCTTGAGTCCCAACACTGAAACAAGGAGCAGGATACAGTGATAGCTGAGCCTGTGGTCATGGAAATGCAGCTGTCTTGGGGCTTCTGGATTATACAGGAACTGGGAGGCTAACATAAGGTGGGACAGATACAGCTGAGGTTGTTGCTCCTGCCGGGTGACACAGGTGCAGGGTGTCATCTGCACTCCTGTAACTATGGAAACCAGGCTGTGTCCTGCTCCAAATGCCTCCATACTGCATAACCCCATGGTTCTTAGATTGTGCCCTGCCTGGGGTGCTCCCACCTTACAGGCAATATTTTGGCTCCATTCTGAGTGCAGTTACAGAGGCAGGTGCCATCAGGTGGACACCACAAGTAGGCACAGACTGGTAAATAATCATTCCAAGGTAAAACGCTTCCACCTCCAAACTTATCAGAGTAGATAGAGAACAAATAGGTTCACGGGCACATTAAACCCTGTGAGGAAGACCATGCCTGAGAGCTTACAGCACACACCAGACACCCTAACCAGGACTCCAGAAAGAAGAATGAAGTCAGTGGTGGTCGCCCCCTGACCTGTCATCTGACCCTCAGTGTGCATGTCTTAGGACTGACAGCAGAGAACTCATTTTCTCCAGGGTTCAGCTCAATTCTGAACTACAGACACGGGTCACTCAAATAGCCCCTCTCCTCTATCTATCCATCTATCTGGACCAGATCTGTATCTTGTCTCTTTGGCTTCCAGAGTCCTGTACCCCACCCCAGCAGCTCAGCTCAACCCTGAGGCCTGGCTCAACCCTGTAGTGATGTAACCTCGGAAGCTTCTACTGGCTCTCCCGTGGGGTTGGTTAAAAGCTTATCTAAACCACTGCAGCAACTATCTACATCAGAGGCACTCTGGCTTTGTCCAGTGAGGCCTCTTTGAACTCTCAGAGCTCTGCTGTGACCTCTTTAACCCTTTTGTTGCCATTCTATAAGTGTGTGTATGTGTACCAAATATATAAATATTGTGAGATATGTAATGTGTAATCTGAGAGTTGATATTCGTAGTTAAGATAGGAATAAAAGAACTTGCTTGCCAGTGGCCAACTAACAAAGGAAACAGACTACATGGCGAATTTCAGCCAACAGAGCTGGTATAGCTTGTAGTTTATTGTTATTCAGTAAAATGAATGACACTGAAGAGAGAGAAAGATGTGCCTGCCATCCTCGGTTCTGGCATAGCATGCTTATGGTAGTGACCCTTGCCCATGCTACTGTAAGGAAGATCAATACACGCATTGGCTCTCCAGGAGACAGCTGGGTGGGATTGTTCCTTTGGCCTGTCACTTTTACCCTATTTGGGATGCTTAGAAGTTTGTTCAAGTCTTTCCAAAATAAGTAATTCAATGCCCTAATTTTTTTTTTTTTTTTTTGGTTCTTTTCTTCGGAGCTGGGGACCGAACCCAGGGCCTTGCGCTTCCTAGGCAAGCGCTCTACCACTGAGCTAAATCCCCAGCCCCTCATTGCCCTAATTTTAAAGAAGTCAGTCTATGTAACTTCCTGTTTATTAGCATAACACACAGTGTTTGATCCTGCGATCAAGTATATTGACTTTTTTCAGCAAAGTGATTAATATTAATACCAAGTAAAATAAAGGCTTACG